>NW_008352752.1:639190-653147 GCF_000622305.1 Nannospalax galili | reverse complement strand
TTTGAAAGATAAAGCCCTCTAGTCACTCATACGAACTCGCAGCAATGGTGACAGCGTGCACACGTCCCATGCAGCCTCAAACCAGACAGAATCCCAGCACTGACATGGGGAAGTGGCAAGAAGCCCCAACCCAACCAAAGGAACTTTTGGCAAGTGATAGCTGTTAGGGGGAAGAGACCATCTCTTTCAAGGATGGAACTCTTGGTAGGTCAACCAGGCTCCAGTGGATGGACTCACACTGAAGGCCAGTTGGGGACACAAATTAGACTCTAGAAGCTTTATTATATATGTGATAGAGTACATTAAATTGGGTGGGGAGGTGTGGGCTGGGAAGAGGATCTATATACCATCAAATTACGTTGTATAAAATTGCAAACATTCAATTAAAAAAAATAAAACCCTATTGGGAACAGAGTAGAAATTTGAGTTGAAAGATAAAAGAAGAAATATGGATTGATTCTCAGACTGTCTAAGAAAATCCCACTTACGCATGTTTTGTGGACAATGGCAAACATCAAATGACTCTTGGATCAGATTTGTTACATATAAAAGTGACGGCAACATTTCATTATGGTAGTGATTGGGTTCTTTTGAAAATTATTTATTTATTTTTATTTTATGTGCATGAGTATTATGCCTCCACGTGTGTGATTGCACCCGTGTCATGCAGTGCACACAGAAGACAGAAGAGGGCGTCAGATGCCCTGGAACTGGAGTTGTGGACAGCTGTAGTTGCCATGTGTTCATCCTTGCGATTATGTTCTAATTATTTATACATGATAAAAATGTCTTTAGATATCAAGTGAAAATGTGCAAAGTGACACTACAGTTATAAATCAGATGACATGCAAAACAGGCTTTGAAGGCCTGAAAAGCCTCAGCTGGTCTTCATCTGCCCTTCAGAGGCACATCATTGCCACAACCTTTTAACTTTCTGCTCCCAGTCTCTATTTCTACAGCATGGAACAGCACTGTTATCTAAGTCACAGGTTTTTTTTTTCTTTTTTAAATTATGAGATAACTTGTGTGATGCATTTTGTAAACTACGAAGTATTACAGAGGTTAAAAATGTTTTAGAATGTTTTGATCCATGAATTCCTTTGTTATGTTTTAATCCATGAATTCCTTTAATTAAACCTTTCCCTGAACATGTGTCCCATGCCAGGTGCACCTTCAGGGTTTGCAGGTGCAGGGGTGAAATCAAAAGAAGTCCTGTACTGATAACCCTTACATTTCTGCTAAACTACGAAGTATTACAGAGGTTAAAAATGTTTTAGAATGTTTTGATCCATGAATTCCTTTGTTATGTTTTAATCCATGAATTCCTTTAATTAAACCTTTCCCTGAACATGTGTCCCATGCCAGGTGCACCTTCAGGGTTTTCAGGTGCAGGGATGAAATCAAAAGAAGTCCTGTACTGATAACCCTTACATTTCTGTTGCACTAGCAGAACACAAGCGTGAGCAGATAGACAAGGTGTGATTACTTGATTAGTGTTATGAGGGGAACACCAGAGCTCACCTTTTGCTGGAGCGCCCTGTGCAATTTCGAAGGACAAGGGCACTGCCCTCCTGCAGACATTCCTTTCCTGTTGTTCCAGGAAAACAGAGACCTAAGGACCTGACCCCTCCTCCTGACATTCCCTCTCAGCAAGTTCCACTGTGTCCCTGTGTTCTGGCCACCATGACCTCTTTACAACATCTCAAGCATGTTCCCTCCGTGGGATATTTGTACTAACTGTATCTTCTCTGTGATTTTTCTCCCCTCGATTCTGGCTTGAATAGCTCCCCAACCTTTACATTCTTTCCCTTACAGTTTACCTTATCAGTAGAGCCTAGCCTGAATATCTGGTTTAAAATTACATGCTGTATTCCTTCTCCAACCCTGCTTTATGAACTATTTTGCTTTAGCTTTCCCTAAAGTACTTAACCACAATCTACGACCTGATGTACTTTGATTCTTTTGGTCTGCTCTACAGTGTGAACTACACAGAGCAGCACAGCTCCTAAGAGCAGTTGAATGACGTTGAAGTATTTCCCCAACCTGTACCAGTGGTTTCACCCTTGCCATCTCATCTAACCGTATCCACAAACATGAGGTAGATTCTACTTTCGTATACATATCTATTGCTGCATAAGAAACTACCCAATGAGAGTGAACTGTGTAACAGTGAGTTGAGTCTTATCAGCTTGACTGGGCGAAGAAGCACCTAGGAGATTAGTGAGCTTATTTTGGGAATGACTGGGGGTGTTTCCAGGAACATTCTATCAGCGGAGTTCTGACCTAACGAATGGTTTAATCCACTGATAGATTTGAAATTTGAATAGACTATTGGAACGAGATAGAATTGCAGAAGGTAGAGCCTGGTTGGCAAAATGAGGCACAGAGGGCTCTTGTCCTGATCACCAGAGCAATCCTGAGATACAGAGCCCAGTGCTGGAGGTATTGCAATACCTGATGTGGTTCTACTACAGAACCATAACACCAAAGTAAGTCCTTGGAGGCTGTCTTAGTTACTTTTCTGTTGCTGTGATAAAACACGGTGACCAAGGGAACTTATAGGAAAAAGAGTTTATTTGAGCTTATGGCTCTAGGTACCAGGGAAATTATAATACATCCTGGCAGGGAGGCATGGTGGCAGAGGCGACTGGAATAGGAGCAGAACATAAGCTCTCACATCTTCAAGTAGGCACAGGAAGCAGAGAGTGACTAGAGAGCCAGCAAGGCTTAAGAGGCTTAGTCATCTCTAAGGCTGATATGCTTCCTCCAGCATGGCCACACCTTCTAAGCCTTCCCCAAACAACGCCACTAACTACAGACAAAATGTCCAAATACTTGGAGCTTATGAGAGATGGTCTCATTCGCACCACCACAGAGGCTATCTGTTGTCCTGGCCCCTCTCTGTTGCTGTTTACTCTCTGTCCATCATGATGGGAGCTGTACTGCCAAACCTTCCCTACCATGATGAACTGAAATCTCTCTCTGCTTCCTGTCTTCTATGAGGTGACCAGCCTTTCTCACGTTCCTACTACCATGGTTTTCTTCTTTGACTTGAACCCAGAAACAGGGACCTAAGCAATCATGGAAGAATGTCAGAAATCTCAAGATGGATGACAACTGAGGGCAGTGGAGGGACAGAAGGGCCACACGAAGAGCAGGCAGTACGCATGGGTCTAGTCATGGCTGCTCCATGGGGTGTAGAGAATCAGAATCCTTCTCCAAAAGAAATTAAAAAACACAGTCAACATGAAGGGGACGGTGAAGTTGGTAGGAGGTTGGGGGCAAGTGGGGGAGGGGAGGCTGAAAAGGATCAAAGTCTATTTTATGAACTTCTCAAAGAATCATTGAAAATGATAAGACAAAATATATTTGAATACAGAAAGTCTTCCCAGGCTCAAAGCTTGATAAGAATCCGTACTATGGAAGTGACCACACAGGTTCAATGCAACTCCAACAAAACATCTAGTGACATTCTTCACAAAACTAGAAAAAACGAGTTCTAAAACAGAAATCACAAAGACTCCAAACAGCCAGAGTAATCCTAAAATACAGAGGGCAGTGCTGGGGGGGTTTCAATATCTGATGCCAAGTTCTACCACAGAACCGCAATCACCTAACAGATGTGGGGCAGCTTAGAGGGCCCGGGACAAACCCACACAGGTGCAGCTATCTGGTTTTTATCAAATGTTCCAAAAAGATACAATGAAGTACAGAAAGCCTTTTTCCCATTTGGAAAATCAGATAGAACCGGATCTACATGTCTCACAGTGCACAAATATCAATTCAAAATGGATCAAAGAGCTTAATGAAAGACTGAAGCTCTGAAACTTCTAGAAAACACTTCACGTTAAAAGCACGGACAAGAACTTTCTGGAACCACTCTAAGAACTCTGGAAATATTGCCTATCAGCAGATGAATGGATAAAGAAAACGTGACAGATATCTGCATATCATATATTTGATTTTTCAGCTATAAAGAAGCTCCTCACGTAAAGCAACATAAACTTGACTCAAAAAGGCAAATACATTTTTCTCTCATATAGAATCTATATCAACTATCTAGAAAGATGATGAGAGAGAGAGAGAGAGAGAGAGAGAGAGAAAGGGAGAAAGAGTAATAAAAACAGAAATATGGCTATTTTGGAGGAAAAAGGGAACCAGTGGGAGGTGGGAGGGTGGACAACAGAGGGAACGGGGGATGATTATGAGCAAGGTACTCAGATATATGCATGCAAGTATATCCTAATGAAGCCTACTATTTTGTATACTACCTAAAAAGTAATTTTAAAAAAGGGCACAGACTCTTGAATAAACTGTTGATGAGTAACAAGATTGAAACAGTCAGGATGAGACAAAAACCTCTGAAGGCTGTAAAGACCTACTAGTACCAATTCTTCTCAAAGTTAACTCAAAATATAATAGACTAGGAAGTGATTTTCAAAACTCATTGCGTGAGGCCAATAGGAGGGAGCAAGACAAAAGAATGAAAACAAACTATAGACCATCCATCCGATGAACAGAGTTCAAGAAAGCACTCGCAAACTGAATCCAACCAAACATCTAAAAGACCATACAGCACAGTTTAATGGAATATACAATCAGAGAAGCAAGGGTATTTCCATACACATAAATCAATAAATGTTACATATTATACAACCAAGTGAAGGGCAAAAACTGTCTAAGAAAAATTCAGCATTCCTTTATTATAAAACTTTCAACAAACTGGATGTAGATTGAAAGAATATACCTTAATGTGATATAAAATCAGATAGGACAACCCGTTTGTAAGAAACTTCGACGACTGGGTAAAAGCCAGCTCTCTTTCCTCTGAGATCTAGAACAAAGTAAATTTGTCTAATCTCATCTCTTTTGATCAGCATAATACTAGAGTCTTAAGGAGAACAATTTGGCAAGAGAAAGAAGCAAAAGGCACAATAAAAGGAAAGAAATTCAAATTATTACTCTTTTCAGGTGCTATTATTTTAGATGGAGAAAAAGACTTTACCAAATGACTGTCTGCTAAGCAATTCAGTAAAGATGTAGATTACAGAATCAACGTGCATGTGAATAGCTTTGGGGCACCAATAATATAATGGTTGAAATAGAAACCAAGAAATCAATCCTATTCACATTACCAAAATAAAGCTAAATATCCAGGAATATAGTCATCCAAGAAAGTGAATGTGATTACAAAGTATTGATGAGAAAGATCAAAGAAAGATGATAGATGCATTGGAACTATTTCCCATGTTCATAGACAGGAAAAGTTAATATTGCTAAAGTCATCATTCTTTAGGCTCAAGGGAATCCCTCTTAAAATACCAATAGTGTGCTCTAAAGAACCAGAAAAAGCAGCGGTAAAGGTCAGAGAGAAGCATAAAAGACCCCCAAACAGCCAAATGTATTTGAGTAAAAAGAGCAAAGATGGAGATATCACATATCTGATCTGAAGATACATGATTACATATACATATGAAATATGAGAGGCAATACAGGGCAACCGTAATCAAAATCATATGGAATTTCCGAAGAACTGACACTTCACTGGGAAAAGTACAGCCAACTGATTCTAAACACAGGCACCAAAACCAAAAACCACATTAGAGAAAGGAAGCTGCTTTATAAATGATGCCTCAGAAACTGAATATTCGTATGTAGAATGAAACTAGACATTTATCTTTCACTTTGTGCAAAAAAATTCATCAAATATCTATGTTTAAGGACTGAAATTGTAAAAATGCTGTCAGACTTCACAGGACAAATACTTTAAGACCTGATAGATGCAATGATTTTTTAGATGTGATCCTAAAAGCAGGGGGAATTGGAAAAAGAAATGTGGTGATGTCAAAGTATGAACCAAAACCACAGTAAGATGTTGCACCCATCAGAATGGCAGCTATCAGAAAAAGGAAACCAGCAACAGTAACAAAACCCAAAACAAGATAGTGTTGAGAATTCAGAGAAAAGAAAATGCTTAAAACCATGGTTGAAAATGTGTTAGTACAGGCATTATAGAAAAATGTGGGAATTTCTTTTAAAAAATAGATCCTTCATGATATAACAACCCTACTTGTGTGTATTTATCCAAAGGAAATAAAGTCATAACATTAAAGCGGTCACTGAACTCTCATTTGAATGTAGCATCCTATTTAATAACCAACATGCCTTAGCAACAGATATGTCCATTCACTGATGAATGGATGGATAATATATACTATATATAATATAGGACATATATAGATATATGTGTATATTTGTATGATGGAATACATGTATATATATGATGGAATATTATTCAGCCATAAAAGAAAGGGCTGATACCTTTAATAGCAAAATCAATGGAAGTGAAGGCATTGTTTTATGTAAAGCAGACCAAGCAGAGAAAGATAAATGCTTTATGTTCTCTCTTATCTGTGGAAGTTAAAAAAATGATTTCAAAGAAGAATAGTGATTATGTGAGAGGAGGGAGTGTAGTGAGGCTGAGGGTGGAGATAGGTCTGATACGATGACCAAAGCAGTCGCAGAGGAATAGTGTCTATGATCAATAGTCTGGTAAAGTGTTTCAGATTATAGTGTACTGTCCACTTTATAAAAATGTGTGAGAAAGGCGCTTAAAGAATAACTACTTTGATTTGATCCTTACACATTGTATGCCTTGCTAACATATTACATTGTATCACATAAATATGTGCAATGGCATCTTGTTATTTACCAATGAAAACCAAGGATTACAAGAGATGTCTTGTCTGAAACTATGCCAGCCAGAAGACAATGGAGTGAGATCTCTAAACTGCTAAAAAAGAAAGGAACAAAGAAAACAGCAAAAACCTTGTCAATCTAGATTATTATTATTTCTGATTTGCTCATAAATTTAATGAAACAGATTACATTAAATTAAGAACTTTTAGGCCAGGTGTGATGGCACATGCCTTTAATCCTAGCAGTCTGGAGGCAGAGGCAGGCAGATCTCTGTGAGTTCAAGGCCAGCCTGGTCTACATAGGGAGTTCCAGGCCAGCTGGGGCTACAGGGAGACCCTGTCTCAAAAAGATAAAAAAAAAAGAAATTATACCTCACTAGTATTTAAAAATCAATTTAAGACCACAGTACGTTATCACTCTGTAAACATATAATGATGAAAATGAATAAGAGAAGCCAGGCACTACAGCAAACAGCGAGCCAGCACTAAAAAAAAAAAAAAGAACTTCTATCCTTTTTTTTTTTATTAAGTGACAGAATAAGAGAAATCAGCCACAGTACATTTATCTGAGAAATTCTGATATCTGATTCTAGTCAGTATGGAATCTTAGTGATATTTCCAAATATATGAGAAAGACAAATCAGTAATCAATAAAAGTTAAATAGTTTCTTCACAAAATGAGATATCTAAATGGCTAGGAAATGTTCTAAATGATATTCAACCCATCAGCAGTGAAATGCAATTTAAAAGCAAACTGAAATTTTCCAGATTGTATGAAATTAAATAACAGTAGAATGTGCTTGTAAAGATATGGCTCAGGACAATTCTCACAGACTGTTGAGAGTAAATCATACAACTGTTTCAGCAAATGTATTTTTCAATAAAATTAAACACATACTCTATGACCCAAGAATTCCAATGTATTTATCCAAAGTAAGAGTCCATATATCCACATAATGACTTATGAAAGTGAAATTGCAGATTTAGTGATTGTAACCCAAAATGAGGGCACCCCAGATATGCATCAATGCGCTAGTGAGTAATTAATGATAAAGTCATATGATGATTATCATGTAACAAATATGGCTACAAGTGATCTCACAGGTGAGTCTTAAAACCAAGATGTTAGTAAAAAGGCTGAGATAGATTCCCAGGCCTAACTGACACATCTTCAAAGGAACTGCTACACCTAAGGCCCACAGAACACAGAACAAGAGATAGAACACTAATGCATCTCTCATCAACAAAGCTCCCTCACGCAATAGAGCAAATGAACCCAAAAGTCCACAAATGGCCAAAGTGTAGAGAATGAGAGTCTGCAGAGTGTGGGTCCTTGGACAGGACTCCTGTATTAAATGTCACCCACCCAGGACTCAGGGACCATTGCAGAAAACGCGGTGGAAAGATTGTAAGAGCCAGGGAGGAGGCGCATGACCTACAAGAAACAGAGTCCTACAGGCTCCTGGGACCCTGCTCATATGAACCCACAGCAATGGTGTCAGCATGCACAGGACCGATGCAAACCCAAGCAGACAAAACCCAGCATAGAACTGGGGAAATGGGCAGTAGGCCCCGATCTTAGCTGAAGAATTTTTGGCAGCTGATTACTGCTGGGTAAGGAAGAGGTGATCTTCTTAAAGTGAGGGACTCTAGATAGATTGACTAGACCTCAGTGGATGAACTTGCACTAAGCAACATCTGGGGACACTAACCTAACTTGATATGCCTTACTAGAAATGACAGAATGCATGAAATCCAATGTGTGGGTGGGGGGTAGGGGAGCTATGGGAGGGTGCCAATAGGCGAGAGGCTATAAAGATGCTCTAGTTTGTTTCTCCATTGCTGTGACAAAACACTCTGACCAGTACCAACTTGGGGAGGAAAGGGTTTATTCAGCTTACATCTCCCAGGTCGCAGCTCATCAGGGAGCCCAAGGTAGGAACTCAGGGCAGGAAACTGGAAGCAGGAACTGGAGCACAGGCCATGGAGGAATGCTGCTTACTGGCTTGCTCCCCTGGCCCCTGCTCAGCCTGCTTTCTTATGTAATACAGGCCCACCTGCCCAGGGGTGGCACCACCCACAGTGGGCTGGGCCCCCCCCCATAACTCAATAATCAAAAAGATGCCCCACAGGGACTCCAAATAAGCTAACTAGACCTCAGCCACAGGCCAGTCCAATAGAAGCAATTCCCCAGTTGAGGCTCCCTTTATCCGGGTGTGTCAAGTTGACACTAAAGTTATTCAGCACAATTGACCCCTTGTCAACTTGACACACAAACACATCACTATTATCTTGTCTCCAAGACACGATGTTAACATTAATATCACAACATAAGACAGTACAACCTTCAAAGACCCATAGTCCTTAAAAAAAAATCCAAACACTTAAAAGCTCACAGTTGAAGTGGTGAGGGTCTCTAACTAAACCAAAGGAATGCCATTTTAAAGTGACCTCCCATTTCTGAATAAGTTAACAGTTAAATGTAAGGTGAATTTTGTACTTGTCATTTCCTTACAACCTTTAAAGCTAAAAACAATGCACAGTACCAGGGAGCCGGATAACCGCAAACACCTTAGAATGCCTTGATCAAGAACAAAGGCAGCTGCTAAATTGCATACACCTGCTTCTGTGACCGTGCTTGCTCATTTCAGCTCGGATGGGGGGTTATGACGGAGTGTTTTTGGAAATTAAACTCCGACCACTGCACTTGTCAATAAAAACCAACTGCAGCCGTGAGTTGATGCCGTTCTCTGAGCACTCACCCAGAGTCCAGAGACAGCCGGCCATAAAGAAAGCACCCTTCCTTGCTTTTCACTGGCGAGTGGTGACTGCTGATTTGTAGTCTTTATTAACTTTGGGCTCCTGTAAAATCCAAAACAAGCACTGTCTTATTTCAAAGGGAAGAATCGGGTACACCTAAGCAAAACCAAAGTTCAGCAAAATAGCTCAAGGCTGGACATCTGGGACTCACAATCTTCTGGGCTTCAAAGGGTTTTGGCAGCTCCACTGCTCTGACTCTGCCGTCCACAGCACACACAGCTCACCTGCAGACCCAGGCCAGCTCCATTCCACACCTGCTGCTTACCTTGGTGGTCTTCCCATCGTCCTGGCATCTCCAAAAGCTGGTGTCTCCACTGAAACTGAGGCTGCACCCTCACCAATGGCCTCTTCTGGGCTCTCAGGGTGCAACCCCTCAGATTCTACCCATGACCCCTTCGGTCCTGGGGTCTTCACTGCAACTGAGGCTGCGTTTTCACCAAAGGCTTTTCTGGCCTCTCAGGGTGCCAAGCCCTAGTTGCTCTCTATGAACCCTTCAAGCTTTCAACACCAGAACCATGCAAGAGACTCTTACATATTATCAAGTCCTGCTTCCAGCTTCGGGTGGAGGCACAGGCCCCCTCTGGACCACAGCTTCTGTGTGCTGACCCTGAGGCAGTACCTCCCAGAAGATTTCACCACAGTGATGCTGGTCTCTTGTAACTTACAGCTGATTTTTCAGCCCCAGCTAACGAGTATCAATTGTTCCAGTAAAGCAAAGGTTTTGCTTCAGGTTCCGGTCTCTTAATCACAGCTGATTCTTCAGCCCCAGCTGACCAGAACCTACAGATTCTCAATTCAAAATAGCACACAAACAGCCCTGATAGTCTGTGCTTTCCTTTGAAGCTTCACAAGCCAGGCCTCCACTGTATACAACTCTTTCAGTATAACTGTTCCAAGCTCTACAGGAACAAACTCTGAGCACGCAATGGCTTTTCCAGCCCAAAGTTCCAAATGCTTCCACAGTCCTCCCAAAAACACCAACATCAGGTCTGTCATAGCAATGTCCCACTTTCTGGTACCAATTTCTTTTCTAGTTTATTTCTCCATTTCTGTGACAAAACACTCTGACCACCAGCAACTTGGGGAGGAAATGGTTTATTTGGCTTACATCTCCTGGGTCTCAGTTCATCAGGGAGCCCAAGGTAGGAACTCAGGGCAGGAACCTGGAGGCAGGAGCTGAAGCACAGGCCATGGAGGAACACTGCTTACTGACTTGCTCCCTGCCCCACTCCCTCAACTTGCTTTCTTATACAACATGGGACAACCTGCCCAGGAGTGGCACCACTCACAGTGGGCTTGGCCCTCCCACATAGTTCAATAATCATGAAGGTGCCCCACGGACATGGCCACAGGCCAGACCAATGGAGGAAATTCCCCAGTTGAGACTCCCTCTACCCAGGTGTGTCAAGTGGACAACTAAAGCTATCCAGCACGAAAGATGATTAAGATGATTTGTATGAAATACACAAAAATTCAATTAAAAATTTTCAAAAAAGAGGGGCTGGAAAGATGGCTCAGCAGTTAAGAACACTAGCTGTTCTTGCAGAAGACCGGGGTTCGAATCCCAGCACCCATATGGCAGCTAACTATCCAAAACTCCAGTTCCAGGGGATCGGATGGCCTCTTCTGTCCTCCGTGGGCACTGCACAACACGGGTGCACTTACCTACATGCAGGCAATACACACATACACATAAAATAAAAATAAAAAAATAATAAAATATTTTTTAAATGTACAAAAAAGAAAGACCACTTATGATTCCATTCATATACAACGTGACATCAGGATGGATGGCAAACTTGAGGTGAGGTTCCTTTCGAGAGAGAGGGCAACAGTGGCAAGGAGGGACTAGGCGGGGCACCCAGGATGCTCGACTTCATGTATGTAAATTCTACTATGTTTACAGTGCCATAACTCCTTGAAAAGCATACTTCTGACATAAGGGCTCCCTTGTGAGAGTTAGAAGTCAATATTGTCTATTTTTACAATAATATAAACAAACTAGATCAAGATGAGGCATATTTCAGCTGTTTGGTGTCCCCTGAATCTGCATGTTTTCCTAGAACCTGTTCTGCCCTGGGTGGTGACTGTGGCAGGGATCATGTTCTTGGTCCAAAGCCCTGTGGAGCCCAGGATTTCCTCAGCCTGGGTTACGTTAGCCTTTGAGAGAACAGTGCACAGCAGGCAGCTTCCCTTTGCCTTTTCTAGTGTCTTCTACCTGTTTATTTTATGCCTCCTTCCCGCTGAGAGGTCTCTGGTATTAACAACAAATAAATGGGAGCTGCAGCCTCCACAGAGGGGTGCCTTAGGTGATCCCTTTGTGAGGAAGCATCTGATTTTTTATTCATTCTTGTCCTTTTGATTTCAAGGGAAGACAGAAGGCACTGCTTAGCATCCTAATCATTGCTGGATAGTTGTGGCTGTCTCTTGTCAATAATGAGAGGGCTTGATGGTTCTTGAGTATACAATGATCGTAATGATGTCTGTGCCCTTCTGTATGGCATCTTATGAAACCTTAAATGCATTATCTCACTTGTTCTTCATAACAGTCCTGCCAAGACCATGGGACAGACATTATTATGTGCATTACCTTGAAGAGGAAACAGTTCCAGGGTATCTTAAAGAACAGCTGCTTTATCTTAAATGAGAAGTGGAGGTGAAGCTTTAACCTCACTGTGTGTGTGGGTTTACCTGGAGGCAGAGTCTTAGCTAAGGACACGGAGACAAAGGATTTCTTTGGGAGAAGAAGAAAATACAATGCATAGGGGAGAGGGGGAAGAGAATAATCCATGGAAGGATGGATGTCAAGGCCTACCTCTGTGGGCTCTAGGAATTTAATCCTGCACTGGTACCAGAGTCATTCACGCACTTTAGAATTATCCCACCCACAGAGCTAAAAGCTGGGCTACTGTCTCATTCACATGAAGGGCATCAACTTTATACTGATGATGTCCTGTTGCTTTGGTGGACAAGGAGGATTCATTTTGAAGACCAAATATGTCCTCAGGTGAAGGGATGTAGGCACTGGTGGTTGGAAGTCAGACCCAAGAGCTCTTGTGTGATTACTATGCACAGGGAATTAACAACCTTGCTGCTCAGTGGGTGGAAGTATTTCCTGTGCTGTGGGGTTCCCTCCCCTGCATGTGTTCCCTGCGTCCTCCTTCCTGTGCGGGAGCTCTCTGATAATTTGGAGGACCCAGAGGTACAGCTTGTGAGTAAATTGGTCCAATCAAAGTTATGAGCTTTTTTTCTGGATTCCTGAAAGAAATTTCCCTCTGTATCCCAATGGATGTAGAGAAAGAAACCTAAGTTGTACCGGCAGCTGCTGGGATCAGCTTGACATTAAAAAGCCTGGAGATGAAGCCTGGGATGTGGAAGGTGATGCCGGCATAGTTCTTTGATAGTGCTACAAGTCCCTGGCTGGAAAGGAGTTTGAAACAGGGTCACAAAGCATTTATGGTTAAGTAAAATAATTCTCTTTAGCATATGGAAAAATGGAAGGATTCTAATTTTCAAAATTATACTCCCTCCCTTCCTCTATCCCTCCCTCCCTCCCTCCCTCCCTCCTTCCCTCCCTCCCTTCCTTCCTTTCATGTGTATATGAGTGCACACACACAATTGTATGTCAGTACGGGTCAGAGAACAATTTGTAGGATGACATGTGTCCTTGGCATTGCACTCAGGTCATCAGACTTGGGAGGCAGTGCCTTTACCCCCTGAGCTACGGTGGAAATTATAACTGACTTGAATTTTATATCACATGATATGGGCCACTCTCCATGGCAAAAATCATCATCGTTTTCATATGTTACTGATAAAAATACTTCCAATTAAACTAAGAATTAATGTTTTTACAATCTCTTCATTAAAAAATACACTTACTGAAAGGTGACTGTTGAGGTATAGTTTGTTTGTTTTTTTTTTGCCCATTTACATTTTGACTACACTCATTGGAAAATGAGAGTAAAAAGCTAATAAGGATAATTCTAAAATCTGTTTTCCATCAGAATCCAACCCTTCTGAAATCGTCTCATGCATCATCTCATCATAAATGCAGTCTTAACCAGATGGGTTCCCGAGAGACATAGTTCCCACAGTGTTCCTCCAGGCCATGCACACAAGTCCTGCCAATGTGATGGCTACTATTTCTCGTAAGTGACAGACAATTCCTAAGTCCATATATTAGAGGTATCACCTAATACAACGTCATCTCCTTTCTTGGGTCTCATAAAACATTTGATTGAGGCTTTGCATGAAAATGTAGAAGTGAATGGGTTTATTCTTCCAATAGGAATAGTCAATAGAAATATTTGCTTTATGAGTAACAAGTTTATGTCCCACTGATTTCCTCCATTGCCTTTCTAGGTACACAATGGAAGTTTTACCTTCAAATCATACTGTAATCTACAAATGCAGCCACAGAGTTTGATGTATGTTTT
>NW_008352752.1:619055-639173 GCF_000622305.1 Nannospalax galili | reverse complement strand
AATTATATGTGTAATATATATTTGTTGTTTATATATTTATTTATTTATTTTAATAACATCCGCAATTCAGTTGATGTCATACCAGTGGCAATGGTCTAGTTTTGATCCTGCACATAGACATGAAAATTCTATCATCAACACTGCCTCGATGAAAGTCATTGTAAGAGGTCAGTGACTCATTCACACGTGACAGTCTCAGAGCTGCTCAGGGTAAACACCTTGGAAAGGTTAGTGGCTTGAAGTGGATGAACTCTATTACCACATACCTAGTAATATAGTCAAGGCTCTGCAATAGTCCAGTTTGCTTCAATAAACCATGTAATTTCTTTCAGTAAGGTATTTGTTTCTATTCATGTCATTACTATAATTAGGATTCTTTTAAGATTTTTCATTGCTTATCTATTTCTTATATTTTTCAACTTTTCAAACATAAGAATTTGATAGTCTCACAAGATATTCTAGGATTTAAACATTTAGAAAAGCTTGTAGAAAATCTGTTCTGAATGAATGAGGAGGAAGAATTCACACCACAGCAAAGTTAATCTTCAGCAAATTATCTTGTAACTTGGAACATTCCGTTCTGAGGCTCCCCATTGGCCGACTTTGCTTTTCTTCTGGAAGGGACAATTCAGAGAACACTTCCTAACATTTTTAGGCAAAACAGAATACATTCTCTGAAAGCATAAAATACTCTTTGAGAATACTTGAATGGTGACAGCATAGACTGGTACTTGCATACACAAAAACAAAGGAGTTGCAGAACAGAGGGCAAAGCCATCGATTTATATAGGGAATTGATATAGGTTAGGAGTGGTTTCGAAGCTTGAAGAAGAGGAATAAGTTTTGTAGATGATTTTGAAGCAAATGGTTATCAGTTTTTAGTCTTATATGATCCAAAATTAAAAAAAACAGAAAAAAACACAAGAGATGATCCTGTAAAAGGGTTTGGAGAAAATGAACTTTTGTTATAATTGGGTGGATCAAATGTACTTATGAAAGATATGAAATCTAGACATTGTATTGTATACCTGTAATCCCAGCACTTGGAAGGTCATGGCAGGAGAGTCAGGCAGTTCGAGGCCAGCCTGGACTACATGAGACTTCTGTCTCAAAAAGAAAAAAAAAGAAAGAAAAAAAAAAAGGGCCAGTCGGATGGCACCAAGCCCAGTAACCTGAGTTTGATCTGCAGGACCCAAGCTGTGGAAGGAGAGAACAGACTGCAGAGTTGTCCTCTGGCCCTCACACTCACACACATGCATACACACGAATGACAATAAATTTAAAAAAACAAAATAAAACAATGAAAAACAGAAACAAAAAATAGCAAAACAGCAACAAAAAGACAGAAACTCATCAAAAATTAAGAAATGACACTATTTTGGTTGCCTTCTGTTGCTGTATAAACACTCTGACCAAAAGCAACCTGTATGTGTTTGTGGGTGGCTTATTTCGCTCACACTGTGTATTGGTTACTTTTCTGTTGCTGTGATAGAATACTGTGACCAAGGGAACTTGTAGGAAGCAGAGTTTGAGGTTCCAGAGGAATTAGAGTCCTTCATGGTGAAGAGGCATGGTGAGGTGGCCAGAGCAGGAGCATTAGCTAAGCTCTCACACCTTCAAGCAGGCGCAGGAAACAGAGAGTGACTGGAGATCCAGCAGGCTTAAGAGCTTTCTAAGCCCAGCCCCAGTCGTGTGCTTCCTCCAGCATGGCCACACCTTCTAAGACCTCCCAAAACAGCGCCACCCACTGGGGACGAAATGTCCAAATACTTGGACCCTACGGGGACATTCTCATTCAAACCACCACACACTTCCAGGACACAGTTTATCACTGAGGGTGGTTGGGACAGGAACTCAATCAGGAGCTGAAACAGAGACCATGGAGGAGCACTGCTGGCTTGCTCACTGCCTCTTGCTCAGCCTGCTTTCTAATACAGCCCAGGCCCACCTACCTAGTGATGGCACTGCCCACAGTGAGCTGGGCCCTCCCACATCAATCATCAATCAAGACAACCTCTCACAGATATGGCCACAGGCCAATCTGACCTAAAAAACTCCTCAGTTGATGTTCCCTCTTTCCAGATGACTCTAGGCTGTGTCAAATTGACAGTAAAAACTAACAAGAACAAATGGGTGGGATGAGCATTTAACTAAATATTTTTTTGAATGTTCGTATGTGCATATAACGTATTTAGATCCAGTACACCCCATTCCTTCCCCTCCAATATCTCCTCTCCCTCATGCTTCCCTTCCCAACTTCATGTTCTCTCTCTCCCTCTCTCTACATCTGCCTCTGTGTCTGTCTCTCAATATTCACTGAGTCCCTTTAGTGCTGCCTGTATGTATACAGGTGTAGGTCCATATTCTGGAGCTTGGGTAGCAAGCATCTCTCAGGGCCCTCATCCCTAAAGAAAACTGACTCCCTCACCCAGTAGCCATCAACTATCAGTAGCTCCTCAGGTAGGACTGGGAGTTCATGAGCCCCTCCCCCATCCACGCTGGGATTTTTGACTGGCTTGCCCTTGTGCAAGTCTTGTGCATACTGTCCCAGCTGTTGTGAGTTCATGTGTGTTATTTGTACATAGAAGACTTTATAAGCAAAGTTTGGAATTGAGTGGTATATTGGGAGTAAAATAGGTAGCAGGCAAAATAATGAAATAACTAATATTCCAAATGTATCCAAATTATATAGTTTGTTTGCAATGCAATAAGAAAATGACTTTTAATTTTACATAATGAGATTCTGTAATTAAGGATGCATAAAAACAAATTATATTTTCACACTGAAAATAAAATAGATGTATTTAACTTACAAAAGTCATCTTTACACACTCATAGACTCATATATAAAGTCCAGGTAATCAAATATGCAAATCATGATCTTGATAATGAAACATATATGTATTTTACTGATAACCTCCATGGTAGGAGATCAGTAACTGAGTCTCATGCACATGCCTATAAGTGATTTATTTTCTGTTTTTTAAATGAGCTATATTTTCTAAATATCTAATAACAAAACGTTAACCGTCGCTATAAACAAAAGCTTGGTAAATGCACCATGGGTGTTAGTTTTTCTTCATTCAGGTTTTGTTTTCCATGTTTATTTATGAGCACAATTGCTTGTCAGGATAAACCATGCCACACTGTAACCAAAGTTCAGGCCAGAATGTCCAGGGTGAACACAGTCACATACAAATAGAATTTCTAATTTTAGGGTCTTGGGTATTGCCTAGCTGTACTGTCTTGCTACATACAAGGTAACTGGGAAGAAGAATGTCATGTTTAACCAGAGAATCATGGCCGTCCTGCCACCCCCTGACCCTCCAGAGAACAAACATCTCTTTGTTAATGCCTTTGCTTTCAGTGTGACACCCACCTTCCTCCAAAGATAACCCAACGTGTCAAAGGTCTCTTACAGGCTCCCCCTTTGATTGGACCAGACATGTAACAGCTAAAAAACCAGCCACTGCTCCAACCTCTCTCTACTCCAGCAGTAGGGTAAGAACTGGACGGTGGTCCGGATAATCTTCCATCAGAAAGGAGACGAATGGCAGGCACGTCACTGCCCTGCTTGATAGCAATTAACTCGGGAGGCCTTTCTACTCCACATTCAACTCTCAGGGTCTCTCAGCTGTTCTTTTCCTGTCCTCTATTGCCTGACAGGAAGTTGTTTTCTTGCTGCTCTCTTTACTATTTTTTAAAAAGTGGGCACATGAAGACTCACAATTGTCTGTAACTCCAGTCCCAGAGGATCCGACAGCCTCTTCTGTCCTCCGCGGGCATTACACGACAGGGGTGCATTTACCTACATGCAGGCAATACACACATACACATAAAATAAAAATGATAAATAAAAAATTTTTTTAAAGTGGGCTGTAAAGTTTCTGCCCTCTTTGGGGCTGTATGGCTTTCTTTTCCTCAGCAGTTAAAAAAAAGAGCTTATCAATAATAATAATAATAATCAGCCTATGGAAGTTTGAAAGTCTGTTATGTTTGAGTAATCACAAGTCTTTCCATGTCAAACTTACAATTTTTGTAACAGCAAACCAGGATTTAGAACTTGATCCCTCTTTTTATTTGCTCTCGGGCTCATACACTTGTCTTTCTCCCCCCGATCTGTGGCATTCTTTACTTCCTGGTCCCATGTTTCTTGTCCCTGTCTTGATGGTGTGCAGCCTAAGAGCATTAGATCAATGGGTTTGAGGCATCCACTTGACTCTGACCTTTGTCCTAGCCATTTTGTTTTAGCAACTGTCCATCTATATTTATTGAAAAGAGCCTCTTAATGCTTCTCTGTTAGGGTTCAGTGTCTAGAATTATTTTTTCTAATCTCATAAGGCCTTGAATTTTTGGAATTTGGTCATTTTTATTTGTGGTACAGACAATTCTTTCCAAGTCTCATTTTAATCTTGCCAAATACAGCCAATGGCCCTGTCTCACGCCACCCTGTGGCGCGGTGCATTGTTCTGTCTTATGGTATTTACTGCCATCTTCCCGGCTCTTTGCTTTCTGTTGTCAAAATATTAAACTAAAGCCACATACTTAAGGAGATTTTTGTTTTGAGTTTTTCTATAGCTGCCCACACATGGGGTATGAATAATTTTATTGGTATGTCCAGTCACTTGAAACTGAAGTGAGGAAGAAATTCTCAGATTTCAGTGGGCTCACGTATAATGATTCCTTCCTCAGGAAGACACAGTGTTCTGCTGCTGGTGAGTGACTCTTGGCTAGAAGGCCTCTGGGAGGCTTATACAGGTTTGATACCACGATGAGGCTTCCAGTTCATGACATAAGAATCTGAAGGCTGCCATCCTTGGCCAGCAGGCAGCACATGGTTCTGTGAGCAGAAGAGGAGCTGGGGGTTGTGAGGGGAGTTTAGATTGTTTCTGTCACAAGACATCATGAGTCTTGAACAGTACGTCAAAAAGGTCAATCCCTCTTGTACAGGTTGCCAAAGCCCCTTCCAAGGGAGCACACGTCATTTTTCAGCAGTCATTTTAATTAAGGAGAAAAGACTAAATAAAAATCCCCCAAACAAGAAAAATAATACAATACTTTATTTTCTCTGATTGTCAAAAACAATAATCATGGTTTATAGTTGTTTGTGACAAATATTTAGATTTTATCAAATTTTAATATCATTGATATTGTAAAGATTTATATTATGAGGATTTATATTTTTCAAATCCTAATGAGAATTGTTTAAGCTAAAATATCTCAATTTTAACCTAGTTTTCTCACAAAAAAATCTTGGAAATTATAAAAATAAAAAACTGGGAAAATAATCACAATTCCACTTCTTAGCAAAAATGACCATTAACATTGCATATGTTGTCATAACATTCAATATTACGTTATATATAATGCTCTAAATAGTATTTGGTATATTTCCTTGTATTTTTCATAGTATTCAAAATTATTTGTAAATGTCATTTAATAGCTCTTAAATCAATCACGTGGTATGTTCTGTAATTTATATAATCGTCTCCTTTTTGGACACCTAGTTTCCTTTACAAATTTCTAAATTACAAGCTGTAGGAAGTGAATACACAATGCTTGTAGCTTGAGCGTGTCATTTGTATAGACTCTCAGCAGCACAATCACCTGATCAAAGAGTATATGCAGTCAGAAGCTTGGGGGATATTGGCAAATTGATTTCCAGAAATGTATGAAGTTTAACTCCCACTGTCAGTATGTAAGTATCTCAGTGTTGGAAAACTTTTTTCAGAACTAGTTCATACATAAATATACAGATACAGATACATATTATTTACCTTCCAATTTGAGATAAATGACACATTATTTATGCCTTGTGCATGATTTCATGAAGTAATTGTTTTAATTGAGTGGAAAAATCATTTTCATAAAACAAAATTTGTAGATTTGGTTGTGAATAATGAGCACAACATGATGACCACCACCCCAAGCCAGCCACCTTCTCAGCCGGCACCACCCCAGCCAGCACCTCCCCAGCTGAGGCACAGAATGTGTCCACCGTCACACAGAGCTCCTGGGGCACCTTTCAAGTCCATCCCTCACCATATTAAATTCTGACTTAAGCCTTCAAAAATCAGCTTCATTAATGTTCTTTGATGCTTTAAGTGAATAGGTCAATTATTAATGCCTGTCCATGTGTAAATAACGTCCAATCAAGATCCCAAACAACATTTCTAAGGAATCAAAGAAATTCATATGAAACCCGAAATTTTGAAACCATTAGAGGAAAGCATTGGGAAAAAACAGATAATAGACACAGGAAAACAATTTCAGAAAAGAACTCCAGTGGCATAGGAAATAAAAACAAGCAATCCAATAAAAAGAACTAACAAAAGAGCCGTTCTCAAAAGATGATGTGTATATGGCCAATAACAAGAATATTTGGTCAACATCATCAACTGTCAGGAAATCGCAAATCAAAACCACATTGAGATTCCATCCCACCCAACTCAGAATGGCAGTGATGAAGAGGACAGAAGCAAGTGCTGGCGAGGATCCAGGGCAGAGAGCCCTCACACACCTCTAGTGGTAACAGAAATTAGTTCAGCCAATGTGGAAATCAATGTGGAGGCTCCTCAGAATCTATAAGGAGAACTACTATGTAACCCAGCTGAATGGCTTGTGGGCTCACACCTGAAGGATGTTGAATCTGCTCGCTACAGAGACACGTGCCAAGCTTATTGCTGCACTATTCGCAATAGCCAAGTTATGGGACCAATTTAGGTACCCATCAGTAGGTGAATGAACAAAGAAAATGTGGTGCATATTCTCAACCGAGTTTTAATTCACAACATAGAAAACTAAAGTAATGTCGCACGTGGGAAGACGGAAGCACTGAAGTCTGTCACATTATCTGAAATAAGTCAGACTCTGAAATACAAATAGGGGACAGGACTGGATGGATGGGTGGCTTATCAGCTAAGAGCATTTGCTGCCCTTGCAGAAGACTGGGTTTGGTTTGCAGGGCCCTCATGACAGCTAACAATAGTCCGTAACTCTAGTTCCAAGGATCTGCTGCCATCTTCTGGCATCCATGGGTGTTACTTGATATGGGCGCACTTACATGGTATGCAGGCAAAACACTCATACACATAACATAAGTTACTTTTTAATTAAAAAAAATAAATGCAGATACCACAACTTTTCTCTTGCGAATGCTATGAATGACATGGAAGTTTAAAAGAGAGACTCTTTGTTTGGAAAGATGGGTAAGTGGATGGGTAGAGGGATGGAGGGATGGATAGAGGGGGTGGATGGATAGATGGATGGATAGAGAGGGGTGGATGGATGGACAGATGGATGGAGGGATGGATGGGTGGGTGGGTGGACGGGTGGGGGAAGATGATTTCAGTCTTCAACCAGAACAGGAAGCACAGGGAGACCCCTATGTGCAGCTACCTCAACACAGGATCCAGGAAGCCAAATTCTTCCCCGGAATTCTGATATGCACCTAGGGTTAATGGCAGTCCCTGGAATGGGGTGCCTTCCACTTCACACCGAAGGCTGTGGATGAGTGAGTGGGTGGGTGAATAGGTGGATGGATGGATGGTGGATGAATGGGTGGATGGGCAGCTGGATGGGCAGATTAGTGGATGGATGATAGATGGTTGAATGGGTGAGTAGATGGGTGGATGGATGCATGGGTGGGTGGATGGTGGTGGGTGGGTGGATGGATGGATGGATGGGTGAGTGGGTGGGTGGGTGGATGGACACAGATGGAAGTAGAAATGAGACTGGCAGAATAAATGGGAATAATGGGATTGGGGAAGGAGAAGATGAGGAGTGGTATTACAAGATAAAATTGCATGAAAAATGTTTTTGTGAAACCCATCACTGTGCACAATGAATATACAATTCAAATATCTATAGCTAAAACTTTCGATCCCTTCACAAGCACCTTCCCCACAGTCAGTCTTCCACTCTGGTCTTGGGTAAATGCTAATCTGTTTTCCGTCACTACAGTACTTTGCGTGAATCTCATACAAAAGGAATAATAAGCCACATTATTTTGATTCTTCCTTCTTTTTATATTTCATTTTATTTTTGAGGATTTCATACATGACTGTTGTATTTTCACTGATTCCACCCCCATCTACCTTCCTCCAACTCCTCCCACGTCCCCTTACTCCCCCTCAACTTCTTGTCCGCGTCTTTATTACTGTTACATGTACACATATACATTTATAAACAGACACATATATGATGCAGTGGGTGTATTAAGCGGCATACATGTGTACATCTGTTTAGGGCTGTCCGTTTGGGATTAGATAACCTCTCAGAGAGCCAGTCCTTGGAGAAAATTGATTGTCCTTCCCTCAGCATCCGTCCCAGAACATGAGTAGCTCTTAAAACAGAGGTGGGATCCTGTGAAATTCCCCCAGTCTACCTTGACATGTTAACTGCTGTTGTCATTATGCAGATTTTGTTTCTGCGTCTTTCTGCACATTATTTATGAGATATTTATTTATACTACCATGTTTGGCCATATTGCCATTCTTCTTAGTAGTAGTAGCAGTCTGGCATGGGTACAGCCCTTCTATGCCTTCACCCATAGGGGAGCTTTGGGGATTTCCAGGGTGAAGCTATAAGGATGACAGCAGCTATGGAGCCTTTGTGCTGAGAAGTTTGTGTGCTTTGATGTGTCCTTTATTTCAATTAAGCACTTAAGAATGTAACAAGCATATGCCTAATTCGAACGTTGCTATAAGACTGGTTTCCACGGTGTCCCCACATCCCCTCGAGTACTTGGAAGACTGGCAGTCACTCCACATTCTGATAGCATGTGGTATTCTCCACCTTTAAAGAAGCTTAGCCATGTAGTGCTGTCATATCACGGTTTTAATTCGTATGTCCTTGGTAACTAATGACATTCAGCACTCTCCCCTGTGCCTGCCTGCCTGTGTCCACTCCTGTACAAAGTCAATCAAGCATCTGTCCTTCTTTGGAGTTGAGTGGTTGTTTTATTATTAAGTCTAAGATTTTATATCTAAGAATACTTCTATCAGATATGTATATTCTGATTTTTCTAGTCATCAGCTTTCAGTTTCCTTTGCATATTAATTTTTTCAAAGAGCAGTTCCTTTTCATTTTAATTAAGTCTAATTTACAGAGTTTCCTTGTGTAGTTAATTCTTTTGCAATCTACCTAAAATCTTTTTTTTTTTTAAATCTTTAAAACCTGTTTTTAGCCAACAAAGATACTTCTTGGTGACTTCTAGAGTCTCTTCGGTTTGGATGGTTAGATATGGTCCATAATGCATTAATTTTTATTTATGGTGCGACACAAAGGTCAAGACTAATTCTTTCCCTGAATGGATTTCCAGTGCTTTGCCATTGCCGGTTTAGGACTATACTTCCTTCTTGAAATGTGTATCATTGTTAAAATCTCATTAACCCTATGTAACTGGATCTATCTCAGTTGTCCTTGTATCACGTGTCTCCTTGCATCCGCACCATGGAGAATTGATTATTGCACCAGCATGTTTTGGGTAGGGCCTGGATCAAGGGCTGTGTTCACACAATAGCTTTTATTTAAAAGCACGTGGACAAAAGCTTTAAAAGCAGTTAAAGAGCTGATATTTAGCCTTTCCAGAAGACAAGGAGAAGTACATTCTGAAGAAACTTGGGTTTCCCAAAATTTAAGAAACAAAATGAGTGAGTTGAGATGGCTCTCAGTAAAGATACTTGTCATGCAAATCTGATGATGTGAGTTCAATCCCTGCATCTCAACATAGAAAGAGAGGAAATAAGTGTGCAATGTAGCATGCATGTACATTCTTAGGGTGTGTGTGTGCAAAATGAGACAGTGTAGTCATTTGTGTGTGTGTCTGTATGTGTGTGTGTGTGTGTATGTGTGTGTCGTGCGTGTCTTTCTATTTAGTGACAGCTTGCAATGGTGCACTTTCACTGGAAGCAGGCTCTTACAAACTAGAAGGAATGTCAGATTTCATGAGGGCACCATTTCTCAGAGCAGGATTTGCATAGAATACAGAAGCACGCATCACTGATAACCACCCTCCTTTTACAAGCTGTCTTTTTGGATCTGTTGCTACCTGGAGTATAAATATTTCATGTAATTCTTATTAAACTGACATAATTTAAATGATGCAAAATTTACAGTAAATGTAAACAGTGTTAAATTGGAGAAATCTGTTTTCTAATATGTGTTTTCATAATAGATGGTTAGTAAGGTGAAATAATATCACCTTGGTAACAAAGTAAAATCATCCAATAAACAACTCATGACTTCATGCTCTGAGTGAACTGCACCAGCATGTGTAAAGCATGGTGTATGTCCTTAGAGAAATCTCCACAGAGAACAGAGGGATGTTGAATTAGGTATTAAATTTCATTTTGCACGTGTGTCCTAAGTGCTTGGCACTAGGCTTCTCGCTTCCTGGTCCACATCCAGCCGCTTTTGCGACACACACACCAAGTGCTTTTCCACTATTGATTCTGTAAGATGTGTGCAAATTACCACATTAGTTTTTCTCAGAATGGAGACATTATCCACAGTGATTAACAATGTGGAAAAGACCAGTGGGTGAGTCAGGACAGGCTTTATTTGAATTTCGTGAACTTAGGTATAGACAGCAGCAAGTTTTTAGCTTGTTTTAAGTTGTGCCACAGTAAGTACAAAGGTGTGTGCCACCACACCTGACTAAATTATCACTTTTAGTGACTCTTTAATCAATGGCTCTCTATTTAATCTCCATTTTTCTAAATAGAAGCTATATACAGAACGTTCTTGATCAACTATTGACCAAGAGTCTGAAAATTTAGCATTCTTTTCCCTTATTCTCTACTTCCTTCATACAGTTTTCTCAGTCTCCTGATTATTTATCTTCTTTTTTGAGATAGGGTCTTCCTGTAGCCCTAGCTGTCCTGGAAATTGCTGCACCTGTAGAACAGGTTGGACTTGATCTCACAGAGATCTGTCTGTCTGCCTCTGCCTCCTCAGTGCTGGGATTCAAAGTGTGCGCCACCACACCCTTTCAGGCTATTTTTTTGAAGTAAGTCATTCCAGGATTTGATGGTGGCCAGAGAGGTGGCTCAGTAGTAAAGGTGCTTGCTCCTAAGCCTGATGACCTGAGTTCAATCCCCAGAACTCACATGGTGGAAAGAGAGAACTGACTCCCACAGGTGTTCCTGTGGCCTCCACACATGGGTTGTTGAATGATCATGCTCCATCCCTAATGAATTAATGCAAATTTTTAAATGCTTCAGTTTTCTGAAGAATTTTATTGTTGAAACAAATAAGAGGAGAAACAGGTGATTTCAGCTATTCTTTTCAAAATTCTTTCATGCGTTTAAATAAGCATTAAATAGCACCTAAAGTAAAGTCTCTAGATGTTCCCGTTCCATTACTTTTGGCAGAGAAGAATGAGTAAGCTCACAGATGCTCTCTAAGGAAGTGTTTAACTGTTGGACTTGAACTTAATACAGAGGAGCTGCAGTGTGTGTTTCTCCACTGATAAATATACTCTTCATTTTCCAAAGACAAGTAAGTCCACACATCTGCACCACACTTCCCAGAAGCAAACATTACCTTAAGCAGAAGCACCTGCTCCTGATCAAGAAGTTCTTGGCTCCATCTGTCCAAACTTCCACCCATCCATCTACCCATCTACCAATTCATCCATCTACCCTTCTATCCATCCACCCATCCATCCACTCATTTACCCATCCATCTATCCCATCCATGATGCACCCATCTGTCCATCCACCCTTCTACCCATCCATTTATCCATCCACCACCATTTCATCCATCCATTCACTCATCTACCTATCCATACATCCATCCACCCATCCATCCACTCAAGCTTCTGTCCATCCATCCATTCATCCACCCCTCTACCCATCCATTTACTCAACCATCCATCTATCCACCCATTCATCCATTCATGCTTCTGTCCATCCATCCATCCACCCCTCTACCCATCCATCTACTCATCCATCTATCCACCTTTCCACCATTCCTTCCATCCATCCACCCCTCTACCCACCCATCTTCTCATCCATCTATTCACCCACCCACCATTCCATCCATCCATCCATCCACCCACTTATCTACCCATCCATCTATCCATCCATTTATCCATCCACCCTTCTACCCATCCATCTCTCACCCATATATGCATCCATCCATCTACCCATCCATCTATCCATCCATTCATCCATCTATTCACCCACCCACCATTCCATCCATCCATCCATCCACCCACTCATCTACCCATCCATCTATCCATCCATTCATCCATCCACCCTTCTACCCATCCATCTACTCACCCATATACGCATCCATCCATCTACCCATCCATCTATCCATCCACCCATACATCATGAACCCATCTATCCATCCACCCATCCACCACTCTACCCATCCATCTATGCATCCACCCACCCATCATCCATCCATCAACCAATTCATTCATTCACTCCCCACCCACTACTTGGGAAAATCACATCCCTGAGATGCTGAAATCATTTTGTGAGTTGTGTTCATCTTGAATCATTTTGTGCACTAAGCACAGTGTGATATTGATCCTTGTGTATTTTTAATGAAAAGAATAAGCCACTGGGCTTCATTCCATTTGAAGGTAGCTGAGCTTGAAACTTTCCATATCCCAAAAGGCATGTGACAACCACATGGAATTAATAGTTGGAAGAAACATGATTATGGAAAACAACTAAAATTGTATTCTTTAAAAACTGATAACCCTTTTTCTTGGAAAACAACCTCTTTATGATCACTCCATTACAATGTCAGGGTTGGTTTTTTTAGGTTAAAAACAACTGCACCAATGTAAAGACATAAAACTGTAATGATTTTGCTATTTTAGAAGTGTAATTATTTTAGTTTGTCTTTCTCTTCTTTTGATTAAAAATTAAAGGTAATTGGTTTTTCTTTAATGTTGCAAAGATAGATTTTCATGTGTCTCTTAGACTAAAATGGAATATAGAATCAGGTAATCATGTAACAAAATGACCAATTTCTGTGCAAGTAGCAGTTACTGAGTTTTCTATTCTTGTTCTTACATTTTATAGACACAACAGGGCTCCCTGAACTTTCCATTTCTTTTCTCTCACATCAGTCATTTTAAATGGAAGTTTTCTTAAAGTAAACCCATAATTGGTCTTTTCTATTTTTTTTCTTAGAGTTTAAAATCTTCTCAAAGTGTTGTGCCTTCTAAACACCTTTGATATGTACTGCAATGCATGTGGGTCTGCATAGCTTCATATTTTTCAGAGCACAGTGCCATATTCTCCAGCAATGTACATAGCCTCAGTAACCATTTGCCACCCTTACTATTTCTTTCCACATCTGCCACTGCTGCTAAAATTCCTTCCCTGAGACAGATGTCAACATTTTCACTTCGAAGTCCCAACAAGTAACCAAAGTTCGAGTCCACTAAGGTTCACCCTGGGGAACCAATGAGTTTCCTGAGCTAACTTAGAGAGCATGGGTAAGGGGTTACTGGCATGGGTATGGGCAACCCCTAAACAGCCACCATGGAAAGTTTTCACCCAGTATGGATGATGGCTTCTCCAAAGCAGCACAGATGGGGACCCTTTGCCAAGGCCCAGAGGCCACGTGCAATTAGGGCAGAATTGCACCCTAGTGGCTTAAATATCAGGTGAGGTGCCAATGACCCTTCCCACAGTCCACAGTCTACAGACCCAATTGTAATGATGCATAGCTGATCTCATGAAAATGGCAGCATTTAGGCTTGTTGTAAGAATAGCACCTTACGACAGCTAAGCATTTTAATGCATATTGGGAACAATACTTTTTAAAAATATTTTATTATTTTTTTTTTAATATGTATGAGTGTATTGTCTGCATGTATGTGAGTGCACCCATGTTGTGCAATGCTGCCGAGGTCAGAAGAGGGCTTCGGATTCTACTGGAACTGGAGTTAAGGACGGTTTGTAGCCGCCATGTGGTGCTGGGAATTGAACCAGGGTCCTCTGCAAGAGCAGTCAGTGCTCTTAACCACTGAGCCATCGCTCCAGCCCTGGGAACAATACTTTTTAAAATGAAAAAAACTACAGACAATAAGCTTGGTAAGAAGAAAAACCAAGGCCAAAGCGCGCATCATATAGCAAACTCCAGGCCGTTTTACAAACCATCACTGCAGCTCTGTTTCAGCCGACCAGGTGATGTCGAATTTTCTGCTTCAACTTCCTTTCCTGAATTCTGCTAACCTCAAGACAGCTAAGTGCCTTCCCAAGCTTTTAGAAAGATTTTCATTATAAAGGAAACATATCACTACACTTTAATATGGAAATAAAGTTTCCAGAGGATGTGTCTTGTTTATCCTGGGACTTCAGAAATAACTTTCCCACAAACAATGACCCAACAGAGGCACAGACTCCAGCTTGAGACTCTTTGAAGATGGTCCACAAAAGATGAGCTCCCATAAATATTTTATCAGAAGACCTGCATCTCAAAGGTAAAGAAGGAAGTTAATCTTCCATGGCTGTTTTAGGAAATCTAGCATCAAGAAGTGCCCCATGTTATTAGTTTGAAAAGTATTGATTCCATAAAGAGCAGAGGTACAAAGGCGACATCATGAGGGTTTGGGACTTAGACAATTCAGACTGAAGTGCTCGCTCTTCAGTGACCTCTTTGCCCTTAGCAAAGTTGCACCTGTTTTCGGGATCACCTCTGCTTTACCAGAGCATACATCATTTCTACATTCTTTCTGTAATTCTGAAATGTACGGAGTTTCACATCACTTTACAGCATTCATATCAGTAGAATTGATATCAGTAGAGTCACAGTGGTCCGTTGGAGCTCACAGGAGAACTTTAAAATGCATTTGATGCTGCTGCAAAGGGAAGCAGCTACCGTTTGTTCAGATGTTACAGTGTGCTGGACATTGCAGACTCAGCAATCTAAAAAAGACAAAGAAAAAAAGAAGCAACCCAGCAGTGATTCTTCCAACCCGATTAGGAACAACACTGGTAAAGAAAACTGAACCATCAAGATTTGAATCACTTCAAATTAACGTGATGGCCACAGTTGAAAAGAAGCAGATGCAGGAGCCTTTTTGGGATTTATTTTTAGCTGAAGTGGGGAGAAGGTAAGCCATTCATGAAGAAAGGGGATGGAAGAGTTGAGTAGCAGAAGTAACAAATAATACAGTTGAAGCAAATCTTCTGTCGGAGGTTTTGGGTGAAGTGTTGGAAAGGAGACACATGGAGCCCTCAGCCCTGCTCTCTTCATCAGCCCTCAGCAGCTCAATAGCCCCCACATGCAGAAAATACAAATGTGGATGGGAAGTTTACAGAGCAGAGCTCCAGGCGGGGCACCACGAACCATGCACGGCACTTGAGTACAATCCCTGCTTCTGAGACAGCTCTGGTTTAGGAGGGAACACAGGAGCTACAGTACTGAAGGGAACAAACAGTACTTTTTATAGAGAGGCGTCAAGACAGCAGAAGCTGTGAATGGATATGGCACGACTCCCTACAAACCTAGGACCTGGATAGTCCTATTACCATTCAGAAAGGCAGGAGATCACCGAGCTGCAAAACCTGACACAGATATGAAGCGTGTCTGGCCGCCATTTTATAAATAACCACTTCACTAACTCAGCTGCTCGGCCTCCTTCCCCTGTGTTTCCCTGTTCACTCAGTGATGACGCCATTGGCATTTGCATCAGCACCGGGGATCTATTTTCATCTTCTGCTAAAACATCCTGGGTTTAAATACATACAAAAGAGCAGCAGGAAACTTGGAGAAGACCAGCTTTGTGTGTATATATATTTTCTTGTGTGAAAGTCTAAAAACAGAAAACTGGGCAGAATCTAGAGACGAGAAAGCATGTTTAAGAGTTACTGTCTTCACCCAGCGACACCAGGCACGATGTTCAATGGTTTTCCTCTCCAGGGGAGCAAAAGGGGACAGGTTTTCTTTGCGGTTATCAAGAGAAGCAAAGAGTTCTTAGAGATGAACTTGTGTGCATGTGTGTGTGTGTGTGTGTGTGTGGTATGTGTGCACGTGTGTGTGAGGATGTGCATGTACATGTGTAGAGGCTCTTATTCCAACATCTTATGTTTTCTTGTTACATGTGTATATATGTGGTGTGCACCTCTGTGGCGTGTGCATGTGGTGTACATGAAGGTGTGGATGCACATATGTATGCAGGTGTATTCATATGTGGGGGGCGGGGCTTGAGGGTGATGCCAGGAATTTTCCTTCATACCTCTCCAACCTTATTCTTGATGCAGGGTCTCTCAATCCAACCCAAAACTAGCAGCTGGTGGTCTTGCTAGCTGACATGAGTTTTAACTGCTGAACCACTTCCCCAACATAGAGACAGAGCCTCTTGCTGATCCTGGAGCTAAACTGGAGCCCAGAAAATCCCAGTGATCCCTCTGCCTCTGTCCTGCCACAGAGCTGGGGCTACAGGCACACACACTGTCCCTCTGGCTTTTTACATAGTGCTAGAACGAGCTCAGGTCCTGCTGGCTCAGCGTGCACTCTCACCCACTGAGCCATCTCCCCAGCCCAGATTCAGCTTTCAAATGCAAAAATGTACCTCTGAAGCTTCTATTGAAATTTTCATCCTGAACACGGATCACACTATATTTAAGCCAAGGGAGCCTTGGAGATCTGACGCCAGAGAAAGTGATTGTTCAGGGTCTTAGAATTAGTTTAGAACAAGCTTTGAACGCAATTTGAGGGTTTTGGTGTGCGGTATTTTACTATTTCAATAAAACCAAGTGACGGTTTCCTTAGAAATTAGTATTGGGAAAGATTTTCATCTTACCCAAATCATTGAAATACTTCTTTTTAAGCCCAAGGACAATTTCATTAGAGTTTTAAAGAAAAACTCCAGGGCAGGCAAAGGAACTCTCTCAGCAGCTGCCTGGAGAAGGGAAATGGAGAAGGGAGGGGAAAGGACCGGAGGTAAGGCCACATGGAGGTCAGCCGCCGGGGGGCAGGCAGTCATATTGGGGGAGGGGAGCTTTAGAGAAGGAGTGAAGCCCAAAGCCTGCGGAAAAGCGTGCTTAGACAAAAGAAAAAGGGGAGGTTCCACTTTGCTGAATAATTGAAAACTTCCGAAGCTCCGTGGCCCCAGCCCTGTAGGGTATTGCTGAAATGCCTACTTTCACCAGGCCATGTTTGGGACTCTACTTAAGAGATTAATTTAGGGGCTGGAGAGACGGCTCAGTGGTTAAGAACAATGACTGTTCTTGCAGAAGGCCTGGGTTCAAGTCCCAGCACTCACATGGCAGCTAACAATTGTCCATAACTCCAGTTTCAGGGGATCCGATGTCCTCTTCTGACCTCCACAGGCACTGCATGGCGCGAGTGCACTTACATACGTACAGCCAATACACTCATACAAATAAAATAAAAATGGGATCCATGGCCCAAGGGGAGGGTAGAACTAGTTTGTAAAGGAAAAAATACAAATATCATAGGAATTTCATCACACATGAGTAATGCCAGGTGGTCCTGAATATGGTCAGGATGCCCAAGTTAGCAGATAAGCAAATTACAGAAGCCAAAGCAAGCTTGTGTTAGTCCTTCTCTTAAGGAGATATAGAGACCTTGGCAGTAAGACACTTTCTGATTAAGTGCAGCTGTTTGAGAGGAAGATCAGCTACTCCAAAGAAAGCACTCTTCTGAGGGGAAGCAACTAAGTTCAGTCACTTAACCTTGAAGCTGGCTATTTTTCTAACTTTTGAAGTTTAAAGGGGCTGCTTTATACAAAATGAAGTTACTTTGGCTATTACAATTTGGGAGCTTCATTTGGGGCCATAACAAAGGCATGAAATGTGACTGAAAACCTCAGAAAGTTATTTGTTAAATCCATGTATATCCAGGCATCCACATTCCACTGATTTCCTAAGATTCACTGTAGTTACCTAACTTCTTCAAATGAAGGTATGCACAGGATAACCCAAAGTGACAGTCCCCTACATTTACTGAGTCCTTACTACAACTTAGTAATTATGTATGTTTCATGATTAACTCATTTCTTATCACAAAGCATCTGCATAAGTGGTTGTGTTAGTTACTTTTCTCATCATTGTTGTGACCAAACACTTGACAAGACACAAGCTCAGGAAGGAAGAGTTTATTTTGGCTAAGGGTTTCAGGGAATAGCTATCATGGTGGGGCAGTCTTGGCAGAGGGAAATTGTGGCTGCTGGTTCACATCTAGAGGAATGCGGGCAATCACCTGGCTCTTTTTCCCCATTTTCATTTAATCTGAGATTCCAGCCCATCAGGATGATACCATCCACATTCAGGTTGAGTCTCTCCGTGCTTGCTTAATCTGGAAATGTTCCCACAGACACCCACAAAGTTGTCATTCACTAATGTTGCATTTCTTAAGGTGATCAAGTCAACAATCAAAATAAACTTTCACAGTGGTGCTATAAATGTTTCCTTCTTGTTGAAGACCATTGCTAGGATGCTTTCCAGTGTGTATTCCTCTCTCCTCTCTCTCTCTTTCTCTCTCTCTCTCTCTTTCTCTCTCTCTCTCTCTCTCTCTCTCTCTCTCTCTCCCTCTCTCTGATCAGTGTCCTTTTCAAATAAGTAACATGTTTAATTCCTCGTAGCAACATAGGCTAGCAGATATGTGACCTTCCAGGTGGGCTTCTCTATTTAACAATAGTAATGAAGGCCTCTGTTTCTACCTGTGAAACACAACCATGGGTACCCAAGTGCCTAGAGAAGGTGGCTTCTATTTCTTTATAGGCAATGATTATATTTTTAGCTAGCCTATTAAATTAGAGATGAGTGTTCATTTGTTTCCACAACATAATTTTATCACCATGACCATCCAATAAAACCCTTATTTTCCTCTGAAGCACACAGAGGAGCACAGATGTGACTTTTAGGAACTGGGTTTTCAGTTAACAAAGTCAGGTCTCTTGTAGTGATTTAAATCCAGAGGTTGTACCATGACTATGATAGATAGCTCTAACTGATTTTTAAAAATCTCTCTCCCAGCTGGAGAGAGGGCTCAGCAGTTGAGAGCACTGACTGTTATTGCAGAGGACCCAGGTTCGATTCCTAGCACCCACATGGTGACTACAAACTGTTCTTAACTCCATTTCCAGGGAAATCAGATGCCCTCTTCTGACCTCTGAGGCATCATTACATGACAAAGGTGCACTCACAAACATCCAAAAAGTACACTCATACACATAAAATTAAAATAATAAATAAAAAATTAACAAAAAAAATCTCTCTCCAGGGTCCAACCCCCACCTCCCTTTGCTTCCCTGGGTGGCACAGCCTCTGGCTTCCTGGTGCCAGAATCTTTCCTAGGTAAATCCTGTTATGCCCACCTTGCCTTGACTCCCCTAGCTTCATTCAGTCTCCCAACTCACCCACCCCATCTCACCTCCTGGCCTAGATACTGGTCCACTTCTTATCTTGATACCGCAGACCCCTGGGCTTACCTTTTGGCCCAGAGTCCCCACTGCTTCCTGATCCTTTGTATCCAGACCAACCCAGTTCCTCCCAGTAGTCCCCAAGTACCCTTGGGGCCTCTTCCCCCTCCCACCTCCCTTGGCATCCCTGGGTGGCAAAGCCACCAGCTTCCCAGGACCTGTATCTTTCCTGGGCCCTGCTCCCAATCCATCCCAGCCCCCAAAATCATAAGGCCGGCATCTTTCCTGGAGGGATTCCAAACTTAGGAGAAAGCCTGAAAGCATATGATCCTCATCTGACTTGGGCCTCTGTGGGAACTCCTGAAGACAAAAGCAATCTGGCCAGTCCAATATAAAATCAAAAGAAAGAACCAAAAGCCTAGACCAACCAGCTTTTCATGCCTAATAAGTAAACCACAAAGGCACATAAAGTTTACAAAAAGAAGCAGACCTAAACTCAATAACAGAAGGTTTGAGTCTCACACAAGAATCAGAAAATACAAAAGAAATCCACATGTCAAAGTCACAGAGAAAAAATGATAACAAGAAAAACCATAATAATATATTTCCACCAAGTACCAACAGTTCTCTAGAGGAGTACAATGAGAACCCCCTAGAGATAACACAGGACATGGAATTCAAAAGACCAATTATAAACATGATAAAAGAATTCAGGGAATTTAAAGAACACACAAACAAAGAAACATTTCAGTAAA
>NW_008352752.1:617399-618760 GCF_000622305.1 Nannospalax galili | reverse complement strand
CCCAAGATAATGGTATGGAACAGATCTTCAACAGGATTGTAAAAGAAAATTTCCCAAAATTAAAAATAGATATGCCCATACAAATACAAGAAGCATACAGAACACCAAAAATACAGGACCAGAACAGAAACTCTCCCCGGCACATCGTAGTAAAAACACTACACGCACAAAACAAAGAGAAAATTCTGAAAGCTGCAAAAGAGAAACAATAAGTCACATATAAAGGAAAACCCATTAGGATCACAGCTGACTTTTCAGTGCAAACTGTGAAAGCCAGAAGAGCCTGGACCAAAGTATTCCCAGTTCTAAATGACCACAGATGCCAACACAGATTACTATACTATAATAGCCAAAATGTCTATTAAAATTGAAGGGGAAAGACAAATCTTCCATGACATAACTAGGCTGAAAGAATTCATGTCCACAAAACCAGCCCTTAAGAGAGTTCTGGAAGCAATACAAAGAGCTGAAGAAAGGAATGACTATACCCAAGGGGTTATAGAAAGAAACTCAATGAAGGTATAACTTTGGAAATGCACAGCTATAACAGGAATATGAAAACAGAAATACAAATAATAGGATTCAATATACATCTTTCATTAATAACTTTAAATATCAATGGACTGAACTCCCCAATGAAAAGACACTGACTAGCTGAATGAATTTAGAAACAAAACCCATCATTTTGTTGCCTGTAAGAAACTCATCTCACTTTCAAGGACAGGCACTACTTTAAGGTAGTAAAAAGGATGGAAAAAATATGCCAAGCGAATGGTACTAAGAAAAAAACAGGCGTTGCAATTCTAATACATGATAAAATACTTTAAACTAAAACTAATCAGAACAGATAAAGAGGGCCACTTCATTCTGATCAAATGAACAATTGACCAAGAAGATATTACAATCATGAACATATATTCACCAAACTCTGGTGCACCCAACTTCATAAAAGCAGTTCTACAGGACTTTAAGATCCAGATTAATCCCCCCTCATTAATAGTAGGGGACTTCAATATCCCATTGTTTCCATTAGATAGGTTAACAGGACAGACAATTAACAGAGAGACATCAGAATTAAGCAATACCATACGTCAAATGGGCCTAACAGACATCTACCGAATATTCCACCCAAGCACCAAACAACATACTTTTTATTCAGCGCCCCATGAAACTTTCTCCAAAATCGACCATACACTGGGGTACAAAACAAACCTCAACAAATACAAAAAGATTGAAAGAATTCCATGCATTCTATTAGACCACAATGCAATAATGCTTACAATCCACACTGGAAGAATCCGTAATCACTACATGAACACATGGAGATTAAACAACACACTTCTGAATGATGAATGGGTCAA
>NW_008352752.1:616422-616714 GCF_000622305.1 Nannospalax galili | reverse complement strand
ATTTTGTCAAAAGAAAACTATAGCCCCATATCCTTAATGAACATAGATGCAAAAATTCTCAACAAAATACTTGCAAATCACATACAAACACACACCAAAAAGATTATCCACCATGATGAGGTCAGCTTTATCCCAGGGATGCAGGGATGGTTCAATATATGTAAGTCAATAAATGTCATAAATCGTATAAATGGGCTCAAGGACAAGAACAACACGGTCATCTCAATAGATGGAGAGAAGGCCTTTGACAAAATTCAACATGCATTTATGTTCAAAGTCCCAGAGAGAATAG
>NW_008352752.1:614863-616074 GCF_000622305.1 Nannospalax galili | reverse complement strand
TACTAAATTCTGTAGCCCTTCTGTATACCAGTAACAAGCAATCAGAGAAAGAGCACATGGAAACACTCCCCTTCACAATAGCTGCCAAAAAATAAAATATCTGGGAATAAACCTTACCAAAGACATTAAAGAACTTTGCAATGAAAATTTCTAGTCTTTAAAGAAAGATGTTGAGGAAGACATCAGAAGATGGAAGGACCTCCCATGCTCATGGATTGGAAGAATTAATATTGTGAAAATAACCATCCTACCAAAAGCCATTTATAGATTCAATGCAATGCCAATCAAAATCCCCATGACATTCTTCACAGAATTGGAAAAAAAAAAAACACCCTAAGATTCATATGGAAAAAAAAAGACCTCGGAAGCCAAAGCAACTCTGAGCGCTAAGAGCAATGCTGGGGATTACTATACCAGATTGTAAGCTGTATTACAGAGCTATAGTCATAAAAACATGGTACTGGCACAAAAATAGACCTGTAGATCAACGGAACAAAATTGAAAACCCAAACATGAGCCATACATGCAATTTCAGCCACCTGATATTTGACAAAGGGGCCAAGAACATTCCCTGTTGGAAAGACAGAATGTTCAGCAAATGGTGCTGGTAAAACTGTATGTCTGCCTGTAGAAGAATGAAACTAAACCCCTATCTTTCACCTTGCACAAATGTCAACTCCAAATGGATCAAAGACCTCAGTGTGAAGCCTCAAACTCTGAAACTGTTAGAAGAAAACATTGACAATAAACCTACAAGGTATAGGTGTAGGAAAGAATTTTCTAAACTGGACATCAATTGCTCAGGAAACAAGGTCAAGAGTCAACAAATGAGACCTCAGTAAACCAAAAAGTTTCTGTACATTAAAAGAAGCAACCAAGGAAGTGAAGAGAAAACCAAATTTTCTGGGAGAAAAGTTTCACCAGAAACATATCTGACAGAGATTTAACATTCAGAATATATAATGAACTCAAAAACCAAAGAATCAAGAAAGGAAGTAACCCAATTAAAAGACGGGCTAAGGAGCTGAACAGAGAGAGTTCTCAAAAGAAGAAACAAAGACAGCTAAAAAGCATCTTAAAAGGTGTTCAACATCACTAATAATTACGGAAATGCAAATTAAAACCACTGTAAGATTTCATCTTCCCCTAGTCAGACTGGCTAAGATCAAGAGAACAAATGATACCAAATGTTGGAGAGGATGTGGGGAAAG
>NW_008352752.1:613336-614776 GCF_000622305.1 Nannospalax galili | reverse complement strand
AATGGAGTTTTACTCAGCAGTAAAGAAAGATGAAATCATGAAATTTGCAGGTAAATGGATGGAACTAGAATCTGTTATACTAAGTGAAGTAACAAAATCTCAGAAAAAAAATCGACATATGTTCTCCCTCATGTGTGGATCCTAGGATCAGACTCTGATAAATAATTATGCAAACAAACATAACTCCAGGAACCAGGACAAGGGTAAGGAAACAGTGAGTTAAAGGAAAAGAAATAACCTGAAAGAGAAGAACAGTAGGAAACAGGCCTTAATAAGGGAGATATGGATAACAATGAGGTTATTTTAAGGGGAGAGGGGAGGGAAGGTTATACAAGGGACCCTGGGGATAAAGGAAAAGAAGGAGCTCAAGAGAGGTGGGACTACAGGAGAAGGGTATTATTAAGGGAGAAATGGGGAAAATGGGGGTACTTTAAATGGGAAAACCATGGTGGAAGATTTAGACAATGCGAGAGATAAATAATGCCTAGCTAGTTTTAAAAAACCAGAGGTAACCACATTAATCGAACAACCTACTGACAAATTATAAATACAACTAGCTCAAGGAATATAATATATATCTAGGCAAGGTTTATCTGAGAACATCTGATCCTTGCACAAGCTTTATCTACATGGCATATGGTAATTAAAAGTACCAGACTGGTATAACTAACTTTCTTGGGTGTTAACAGCCATACTTTGAGGTTTATACTATTTGGTCAGAGGGACATTAAGGAGAGTTTTTGTTCCTTGCCCTCCTCTGTCAACTAAGTTCCAGGGGACTATGAGCATCTCTCAAAATGTCCTGTAACTGTGGTGAGTCACCTGTCCTCTTGATCAAGGAGGCCATGGAGACCCCATCAAATGTACTTGAACCAGTGTCCAGTCTACAAAGAGGAAGGTCAACACAGAGGAACCATTTTCTCCATGCTCCCAAGCGAAGCCAGATGTGCTTGAGCAGGACCTTTGACTTATTTTCACATAGATGGAACTGGTAAAAGAAAGGAGCCAGGGGCTCCTCCCAAGCCCTTGTGTCTCCTGAGGAACAGATCCTCAAATGACCTGAGGAGTAAAAATAAATTGGTTCATCTAGACCAACTGTATTGTCTTAAACACCCAAAAGGAAAGTATAACCAAAGATTAAAAGGGTCAATATAATTCTTTAAGAGTCCATATGTATAGCTAAAGGCTACATAACAAGAAACAATGCCAGGCAGGAGCTACCTTTCTTTGAGTTATTGGCCAGAGTGGCCCAAGAGACTCCCAGACAGTAACCCAGCATAGAACTGGGAAAATGAACAGCAAACCCCAATCTTATCTAAATGAGTATTAACAACTGATTGCTGCTAGATGAGGAAGAGCTGACCTTCCTAAAACAAAGACCCCTAGATAGGCTGACTAGATTCACTAGATGGACAAGTAGTGGGGAATGGCTGGGGGGCT
>NW_008352752.1:591301-613235 GCF_000622305.1 Nannospalax galili | reverse complement strand
TGTTTGGGATGTTCTGTATGAAATACACAGACAAAAATCAACAAATAAAAATGAGTTATATTTGAGGAAGAAGCATAAAAATATGCTTCATGTTAATTAGTAGAGGTGATAAACATTACCACTGAAATCTATCTGACCACTTTATAGTCATACTCAGGTGCCAAGGATCTGAGTATAACTGACTGTGACTAGTAATAATCAGTTACATAGAGATTAGAGACGCATGTGCAAACATCTAAGTGCTAGCAGCATTAACAGTGAGTTTTTCTGTATGAAAAGTATATTTTAAAATGAAATGGAGATCTTTTTTAAAGGTTAAAACCTCATTCAATTTTATGTCCTATAGGGTTTATACTGAGTTCTAGCCACTTTTGAAAAAGATGTATTTTTGCTCTGGAAATTGTTATTGAATATGTTAAAGCTGTAATGAAATGCTTCTTCTAATCATGTGGTTATTAGATAAATAATTTTTTAAAAACTTTAAAAAACTCTGTCCCCTCTTTGTAATGAAATGCTTCTTCTAATCATGTGGTTATTAGATAAATAATTTTTTATAAACTTTAAAAAACTCTGTCCCCTCTTTCTGTGCCACAGAATATAATCCATTCGCAGACAAGACAGGGCAGTAAGCGCTCTCTCTCTCTCTCTCTCTCTCTCTCTCTCTCTCTCTGTATGTATGTATGTGTAATTGAGCCTGAGTGGTCTAAAACTTATTTTCAATGTAGAATTCAAATGCGATATGAAAGCTGTCTGCTGATCATGCTATTTATCAGCCAATCTGCATATCAATATTGTTTTATAACTCTGTGAATTATGAGGCAAGAGACTGTATGCTGGCTGACCCCAAACTCACTCCTATTTAAAGTGCATGAGAAGTGAATTTATTTTAGAATTTAAAACACATTTGAAATACACGTGTTGCTGTGGGACTGTGAGGCCGGAGTGCAGCCTTAACCACAGCACCACCTTGACATTCATAGTCTTCTCCTTAGTCAGTGCTGAGACAAACTTGTCTCAGTAGTTGAAAATTATAAGCAAATTTCTCTTTTGAGAGCTTTCTATGTCATTTTGGAAAAAGATTAAAGAAGTCTCATTTTACTAATTCTCTATAAAGTCAAATCAGTCTTAGAAGAAACATTTAACATTTCCAATGAAAACTGAATGAAGGACAGTGGTATTTTTGGACTTTTAAAAGAAGTTAAGTAATCACTCATAATGTGAAAACACAAAAAAGTAAGTTTAAGATAACTTTAGATGCTCGTTTAGAAATCATTGCTTTTTCAGCGTGAATTAAGATGATTAAAAGAGGTAATTATTTAGACAGGCAGCCAGCTGGTATATACTTTCTCAAGGAGACCAAAGCAACCAAGTTAACTCAGAAGTCTGCACAGACGGGTGGGGATGCAGCTCAGTGGCAGCACTTGCTGACCTTGTATGAGGCACTGGGTTTGATTTCCGGCACCACAAAGGGATTGTGAAGACTTATGAATGGGCAGTGGACCTAACGATTCTGTCACAAGACTGCTTATAGATAACTGGACAGCATCTTGTAAGTGCGTAACGATCTAGTTTGCTTTCTGTGCTTCTGTGATAAAACACCATGACCAAAAGCAACTTGAGCAAGAAATGATTTGTTTCATGTTACAAGTTATATTATATCATTGAGGAAAATCAGGATAGGCGCTCATGCAGGAACTGGGCGACCGGAACTGAAGTAGAGACCTCTAAGAAATGCTGCTGACTGGCTCGCTCCTCCTGGCTTGCTCAGCTACCTTTCTTATACATCCCTGGCCCACCTGCCCTGGGATGGCATGGTCTATGTGGCCTGGGTCCTCCTATATCAATCAGCAATCAAGAAAATGCCCCTCAGACATAGGCACAGGCCAATCTTATAGAGGAAATTCCTCAACTGCAAATCCCACTTGCCAAGTGTGTTTAGGTTTATATCAAGTTGATAAAAACTATGACACTTACCTTTCTAATCACTCCATTTTAAAACTTACATCATGATAAGCAATGAGTCTCTTATTTACATTAGCCACATACAAGCTTAATATTTTATTATAAAATATAAAAAGAAAGAAAGAAAATGCCTTCAGGAGGAATCAGTGAAGGAGCTAAAAATGAAACTTTGATGACAATCTGTGGTGCACTCCTGATGCTAATTACCAAAACAATCTGTATTATCAAAAATAATAATAGACCTAAACTCATTCTTGAACTGATGGACTTTAGCCGAGTTCTTTTAAAAATCCTGGAAGACTAGGTTAACACGTAAGCTCTACATCCTTTCTGCAGCTACAAATGATTCATGAGACATGATGTTAGCTAAAGAGACACAGTACAGATCTTCTGAGAAGGGTGAATCTCAAGAGACTTTCAGTTGCTCTTGTTACAGAATTCACGATCACTGGGAAAAGACCACTCAGACTCAAAAAGTTCCGAATCAGCTGAATTCATTTAGCTGGCAGTAACTGCACGCTCTGAGCCAATTTAGAGAATGCTGCACTAACTGGGAAGGGATGAGTGTTTTAAAGGTAAGGTCTGTATCTTGAGTGGTTGGTACAAGATTTACTCAAAGACAAGCAGTCACGTGTTTGTTCCTGTAGGTGGGCAAGTTACAGAAGTAACAGAAGAAAGCAGTTACAGAAGCCAGATAAGCCCCAACTTGCACCTCCCAGGGTTATATGGGTGTGTTCCTCAGCCCTTCTTGGAACTTCTGGCTCTGGGCCAGGGTACGGTCTGGAAGGGTGCACCAAGATGTCTTACACAAAATGGAGGCGCTCAGGCTATTACCGTTCTTATTAACAAGAGCCAGCTTCTTCTAGCACAACCTGCCCCTCAGAGTGGAGGAGGAAGCAGTGGGTGGAACTTTAGTAGCCATTTTGTGAACATTAGGAACAGGTCAGGAGAATAAAAAACAAATAATTCTGACATTGGGACCCAGATGACAGTTTGGGCTAGTGGTGACTCATGGATGACAGACGTGGAGAAAAGGGAAGGGTCACTAAAGTGAAGGCAGCAAAGAAACATGTCGGGTACTTTCTGCTCCTGTCATGGTTTGAGTCTGAAGTGTCTCCACAGGCTTCCAGCTGGTGATGTCATCTTGGGTGGGTCTGGAAATGGGAGGTGAGCCTAGTTGGTTAAAGTAGTTCTCTAGGATCAGGCCCTTTGAAGGTTATGCCAGCCCCTGATTCCTGCCTTGATCGCTATACCCTGGTGTGCTATGCTATGAGGAGCCCCTACCACTTACCCCTGCCACATTGTCTCTGGTATGTGGGCTGGAACTCACTGAAACCATGAACCAAAGTAACACTTGTCTCCTTTGTTGCAGTGAGGTATGATGGTCAAAGTGATAAAAGTAACCAATTCAGCGGCAGTTTCCAGATGATTATATAAGATTTATTGTCAGCTGTAGGAAAGGACTCCAGGTTCTGTTTTCTTAGGAAACCTGATACACAGAGTTCAGTCTGCATCCTCCAAGAAGCAGATAACCAGATGTTTGGATGTTGCAGAGCTTCTGAAGGACAGGGGTTGGGCTCAGGAGTGGGTGGGGTCTGCAGACTGATGCAAGTTGCTTGAATGGCATAGTTCTATAACCAGCACAGCTCAGTTTGCAGACAGGTCTCAGTTCCCTTTCCTGATGGCATGGTTTTGGAGGTTTGGGCAAAGTATGCCAAGTTGGGCACAGGTTGGGAGAATAAGAAGCCATGAACACACTACAGGAATCTACCTTGAAGGGACTGAGGCAGTCCAAAGAATGAAGTCCAGAAATGAATAGATTAGGAAAACCATACACCCGTGGCTTGTAACTGTTACTGACAAATCGGGCTCATATAATGTGAGAGTCGACGATATTTATTATATTTGCACAACTTTGAACTAGAAGTGTGTGGTGGCTAATATTTATTGTCAACTTGACTGAACTTGGCTTGTCATCCAGGGTATTTGCCAAACATTAACTGGAAAGGGAAGAGCCACCCTGAATGTGGGTGACCCCATCGCATACACTGGCGGCCCAGACTGAAAATAAAGGGAAAAAGGAGTTTTTGTGTGAATTTTCCTTGGAGACATGAACAAATGTGTTTCCCTACAGACGGAGCATGTACGACAAAGGAAACGGCTGCACCCAAGTCTGTTAGAGAACCAGTGCGCTTATTGGAGCTCCTGGCAAGAATGTGGGTGAGGGGTTACTCACTGCAGCAGGGGTGATTCAAAGGCAGCTGCATCACTGGAAAGCCCACCTCAGCATGGATGCTGACTCATTAAAGCTACATCCCTGGGGCTGCAGGCAGATTGGTGTTCAAAGTGTCTCTTGCAGACAGCTTAGCTTGTAGGATATTGTGAAATGTGATTGGTTGTTTGAATCCAGTGGCATTTGCAGTAGTGTTTTGTAAGCAAATCAGTGTATGCGCATTGTCTATGTCATTTTTTCCTGGAGACTCCTATAGTTCAATGCATCCTGTCCTTGCAATGTTTGGTTTAAACCACAGAGAAAGGTCTCAACCCTTTGCAGTGGGGAAGGTCTGGCAAGGACTGGTGGGGTTCTTTAAGCCCACTAGTCAGGAATTTCCTTTAAAGGAAGGATGTGCGATTTAGGACAGGGGACAAGGAAAACACTTGTCTCTCGGGATGCCTTTCTCCTTTTAGTCTTTGAGCTGAGGGTGTATTAATGTAAACACGCTGGAGTAGTCACTGCGCTTGAACTCCTAGGGGGCCACATGCTAACGGTGCGCCAGGTGCTACACTTAGGAAAAATGGTGGGATTCTGACTGTGCAGAGCTTAGAGAGATCCTGGAACTCAGGACCAAAATGGTGATGAGAGTCTCCATTAAAGGAGACTTCTTGCTAGACAGAGGATGCAAGAGGTGGTGAGGTGCACCTGCTGCAGGCAGCCTGGCCAGGCCCAAGGCGCCAATGGGCAGGGATCTTGCCAAGCCTAGCGCCGTCCAGCGTGGGCTTATATTAAGCACTGGAGAGACTATGACAGGAAAAGGTACTTTCCTTTCGCCGTTCTCTTCTTGAACCCCTCCATGGCTTCTTTTTAACCAGGGAGGGCAGGCTCCAGCACACTGAAGCACAGAAGGGCAGTGCAAACATCATGAATCCGAATCGTGGCTTACAGCTCATACATTTCACACGGAGCTTTAAGCCACTTGTCACTTTTCCGTCCAGAGGCAGCCTGGGTTTTCTTGGGCGGGAGGCACCGCGGGAGCAGAATCTGGGACTCCCTCGTCTCTCCCTCCTGGCTCCGCCCAAGACGGGGCCAGCCGCCTGCCGCAGATGCGCTCAGCGCTCCATGTGGGGGGAACCCTAGCTAGCTAGCTTCCCTGCAAAACTGAAGCAGGGTGGAATAACTGGTTAGTGGGGAGGGCGTAGGGGGACCCCTGGCCAGGAGCAGAGCCCCGCTGGAGAGGGACCGCTCGTGCAGGGGCTCCAGTGGGCAGCCGCCCACTCCGGAATCCCGGGCCCTCCCGCCCCCGCGTGCGGCCGCCGGATCTGGAATCTCAACACAAAGGGAATCCTCAGCGACAGGAAGTGCATCACGAGGAGGAGGGGGATCAGGGGCGGGGACAGGGGGATCCCTCCTTTCTCTCTCCACCCCCCGCCCTTGCTCAGCCTGGACAGCCTTGAGGAAACCCCCAGGGTCTCTTCATCACCCCAAAGATCCCGGGGATTCCGTTCCGACCCCTGCCAGCCGTAGTGGGGGGCCAGCACTCCCACGGCCGCCACGCCCCAGTCCTGGCGGCGGGAACACAGCCGACCCGCAGCTCAGACACCTGTTCGCTCTTCCCTCCTTCCCTTCCGGGTGCGGCAGCACCTGGGCTTTCGTTTGTTTTTCTCTCTCTGGCCCTGCAACTTTCCTCCTCCTCCTCCTGCGAAGGGCTTCCGTGGAGCCCAGGCTTGGGGTGCTCCCGGGTCCTCCCGCAGGGATGCACCCCAGATTTGGTGGCTTTCCTGGGCTTGGCCCAGGCGGGGAGGGCGTCCCCGCGGGAGCCAGGGACGAAGGGCAGAAAAGACTTTCACTTTCCGAGACACCTGCAGTTCCTGGCGCCGGGCCAGGCCTTCATTGGGTGCTAGTCTCAGGGGAGCCTCGGTGTGTGCGCGCGGGGGGCGTGATGGTGATGCTATTTTTGCAAGGCAGCCTCTCGGTGGTTACTTCCACGTATTTTACAGATCAATAAAAATAGCAAAGTTTTCTAGAAATGCTTTATTCTCGTTTCACGGGAGAGTAGGAAAGCATTGCCCGTTTAAAAGGCCATTTTTTTTTTCAATGTGGGTAGTTTGGGGAGACCAGCGGGAATTTGGGGAGGATACCCGAATCTCCCTTCTAGGAGTTGGAAAAAGGAGAGGGCGCACAGCCTCGGCTCTTGGGCTGGAAAGACCCTTGTGAGTGGGAAAGGGGCTGGCGTCTAACTAACTTGGAGCCGCTCTGGTCCTGATGCAGGAGCTGGGGATGGCAGGTGCGCCGGGAGGGGGGCACCTCCCTCCCGAGCCCCATGCTGCCTTTGCTACCTAGGACACCACGGTGGGACCTCCCCCTCCAAGTTCCAGGCGGAGGCGGGTTACCTGCGGTGACCTGTCTCCTCCCCTTCCACAATACCACACCCACGGGACTGTGTCTCCCGGGAGAGGGACGGCGCGGGAACAAAGGGGTCTTTGTTCCTCGGCTCCTGGGGGTTGGGAGTCGCACTCCATCGCCTTTCTGTGTTTCTGGGCGCCCTTGGGGACCCGAGGCTCTGCGCTGCAGTCTTCCCAGATGGGGCGCGGTCCTCCACGACCCTAGAGCCCTGTGTCAGGGCGCGGCGCCCCGGGCCACCTGGCTCTTCTTGACACCGCGGGCGCCGTCGCCCAGAGTGCCGGTGGGGGGCTCCTGGGGGTTGGGAGTCGCACTCCATCGCCTTTCTGTGTTTCTGGGCGCCCTTGGGGACCCGAGGCTCTGCGCTGCAGTCTTCCCAGATGGGGCGCGGTCCTCCACGACCCTAGAGCCCTGTGTCAGGGCGCGGCGCCCCGGGCCACCTGGCTCTTCTTGACACCGCGGGCGCCGTCGCCCAGAGTGCCGGTGGGGGTTGTTGAGGAGGAGGAGGAGGAGGAGGGTGGGGGGAGTGGTGAGGCTGTGCAGGGCTGATGAGGAGGGCGGGCTCAGAGCTGTGATCGCGGGCTGCTCTGGTCACCGAGTGGAGGCCGGGGAGTAGCTCCATCCTCCCTCCTCCCCTGCCCGGCCCCATCCTCCCCACGCCAGGCCCCCCGCCCCTGCCGTCATCACGCTCCCGGTGTCTTCTCCCGTCTTGGCACTTTCCTTCGGAGCCATCCTTCTGCACAAACTTTGATGGAGAATTTCATACCGCGCTGGAAACATGCCGGTTATGAAAGGATTACTGGCGCCGCAGAACACCTTCCTGGACACCATCGCCACCCGCTTCGACGGAACACGTAAGTTTCCCGAGGATCCTTTTTCCTCGTACTTTTCCTCCTGCCTTTTTGCCAGCACAATACCTTGCCTTCTCTTCTTGCCAGGGGCCCTTTTGTGCGGAAGAACCAAACCAAGCCAAACCCCAAACCAAAGAAAACAGAAAGCGTAAAAGCACTTGGGATTGGTGTGGTTGTTTCTCTGGACTTCCTGGGTTTGTGAGGTCTGGCGGGCAGCCCGAGGATCGGACCTGCTCCTCGCTGGGACTTGAGCTGTGGAGCATCTTGTGGGGACTGGTGCAGAGGGAGATGCATACTTTATTTTTCTGGAGTTCCGAGGTTCCCGGGTTAGAGTTTGGAATGTCCCTCATTCCGGGAGGTTTTCTCCCGGACACTCGTGATTTCCCATCCGAGTTTAAGAAATGCACTTAGCATCAAGCCAGGCCAGGTGTGGCGAGGTTGTCCTAATCTCTTCCTGCCTTTCAAAGCTAAAACATCACCCGTCTTAAGCCTGAAATTGCCCTCACACTCAGGGACAGAGAGGAGCGGGCATTGTCAAGGCCGATCGGGCCACAGGAGAAAGTTTCAGCCCTTTTTGAAGAGGAATCATCTTTGATATGCAACTTCTTTAGGTCGACGTGGAAAAAGTGCACGTAGGTGGGGCGTTTTGTGTCTTTCTGGTAAGAAGAGACCAGAGTCTTTCAGGACCACGGTCAGGTCCCCTCTCCTGCCAGGCTTCTCTTTCTGCCTGATCCTGGGGAGCTGCGGTTGGCCCTGTCTGTCCCTAACAAATGCTCTCCGCAGGATCCACTAGAATATTCGAGTTTCTATTAGCAAATGCTGCCTCTGTGTGCTTCCTGTTCTCCGGTTATTACACTCTTATTCTAAAATCTTCTTCAGCAGTTCAACTACCTTTAAAAAAATTCTTTTTTCACTGTTGACTTTATATCTCTTGGAGCTCATGTGAGACTTTGCGTCTAATTCGACTTTCACATCAATAGTCTGAGATACACAGTCTTTTCAAGGGTGGGATAAGCCTCGGATTTTTTTCGTTTCTGGAAGAGTTGGGCAAGTTTTGCCTGACACAGAAATGAAATACTCTTTTTGATTCTGTTCAGTTTTTCTTTTTGAAATTTAGCCCAATCAAGATTGAAGTGGATATTTGGTCACTTCCTCAAGTAGATCTTTAAAAATAATCTTGAGATTTCTGCATCCCCCTTGTGTTTTGTACATATCTGGCAGTACAAGGGACGTGGGCAATGCCATTAGATATTTGTGTGCAGTAGATGACAGTAAGAAAAATGATTGTAGGCCAAGTTCAGGTCCTTGCCAATGCTGCCACAGCCACTAAAATGCCACCAAAATGACCACTACTCTATTTAGCTGTGCATAACTGCAGGTCCCTGAGGAGGGGAGGGTGCTTCTTGAAGTTGAATGTTCAAAACCAAGGTGCTCTAAACATTGACTACAAGTGCATATCTTGAAGATGAGGTGATTAGAAAATGGTGACTGCTCATCTCCTTGTCATTTAGAGTGGAATGGACTCTGTACCGAATCATAGCAGAGCTCTGAACTGTAACAGAGTGCATGTCAGCCTGTTTCTGACTCTCATGATGAACAGGAGTGCAAATGGGGAGAGATGGATGTGCACATGAGAATCACTTTTTATTCTAGATACGCATTCTTGTTAGTGAATAGAGGGTTAAATCATTTTAAATCTTTATTTGGGAACACTATTAGAATGGTTTAAAAAAAATCTAAAATTCTGTCAGAGACCATCCTGGTGCTCCCCAGAGTCTGGAGAATTCCTGGAGGGATCCACTATACATGAACTCACAGTTAGTGTGGTGTACTATGAAGTGATGAGGAGCACAAAGGTTGACTCGGGCAAGATTTTGTTGGCGACATTTAATGAATTCCTCTCCTCCCAAGAAACTCCATTATATAAAAATGTTGTATTTTCTCATTTGTTTTATGTTTAATTGGAGGATGTCTTGAATAATCTGAAACTGAAGTAAATTCTTAGTAAAGTTTTTTTTTTTTCTAAATCTAGACTTATGGCCATATCGTTTCTCTAGCTGAACATTCAGTTTATCATATTATGATGGGTTTTCTTGTGACACAATTTTATTAAACAGTTGCATCCTTGAAAGTTTTTCTTATGAGCATTCTCTTTTCTATTGGTCTTTTCATAAAGTCATTTATTTTCTTTTACAATATGAAACTGGGTTCAAGTTTTAAATTCTCAAAATTGCCACCTATGCAAATAAAAACTATGCTGAAAATGCATATTGCTCTTGTATTCAGTGTGCAGTGTGTTTACTTGATTTATTTACTGCTTAGTTTCAGGGGTATATTTTACAGTTCATGCTTATGAAATTTTGGAACAATTTTAATGAAAATTATTTTAAACAACTTTAATGAAAATAACATAGATAAACTGTGGTTAACTTTACCTTTCTCTCCTTACCAATGTACAGAATGTTCATTTGCCTGATTAATGTCAAAATTAAAAATATCAAAAAAATTTAGAGCATAATCGAAAAATCTTGCCAGGATGAAAATAAATGTATGCCACACAGAAGCCTGCAGCATAACCTTACAAATTCATCAGTTGGAACAATATTGCAGAGCAGCATAGCAGAAGTTTATAAGTTTATCACCTACTAGCACTTGCTGATTTACAGTAGAGACTATCCTTTCATCATGTTTCCGCTGAGCTCTTTGTCAGGATTGAAAGAAAGTCATGGGCCATTAATTAAAACCATTTATTTTCAGATATGCAGTGTAATTTATATAGATTGGGAAATACAATATTACATGTATGAAATCACCAAAGTAGACATTCATAAAATATCTTCTAGTTTGTGTTTACTTGAAGTGTTGTGAGACACAGAAGCTCAGAACTTTGCAGATGTCGATCTCTGTATTCAATTTATGGGGAAAAAGTGGTGCAATGAGTTTCTTTAATTCATCCTGCGTAGTAGCACACACTTCTCACTTAACACACTCATGCACACATGCACACACATAGGCACAAAGATTTTATAATCATGATCAGCATATAGTTCATTCCTAGGTGGTTATTAAATATTTCGGTGCATTATACATTTTCTGAATAGTTTTCCTTACATACATGAATATTATCATAAATGTTAAAGGAAAAATATAACAAAAATGTAAGCTCATATTTGACAAAAAATGGTTTTTAGTGCACATATTTGTCACGGGATACCATTGGAGAAAAACACATTTTTCATTTTTGGAAGACATAAAACTTTGAGAGAGAGGTGTCCATTTCAAACCTAATGGTGCATTAGCCTACATTTTCCAGCCTCATCTAAATTTGCCCAGAATATTTCTTCCCCTATGGGGTTACTACTAAGAAAAAAATTAAGCCTTAAAAGAAGATTGTAGAGCCGGGTGTGGTGGCTCACGTCTTTAATCCCAGCACTTGGGAGGCAGAGGCAGGCAGATCTCTGTGAGTTCAAGGCCAGCCTGGTCTACATAGTGAGTTCCAGGACAGCTGGGGCTACAGGGAGACCCTGTCTCAAAAACACCAAAAAAAAAAAAAAAAAAAAAAAAAAGATTGTAGCAAAGTACTCCACCATCAAAGAGGTGGTAGTTAAAATATTCCAAATAAAGGTGGTGCTCATCAATATTTGCATATATTTGCATACATTTTATGTGTACTTATGTAGTCTGTTCAAAGGATGTGAGGATATTTGTTAAAACTGAAATGCTTAGGGCTGGAGAGATGGCTCAGTGGTTAAGAGCACTGACTGCTCTTGCAGAGGACCTGGGTTCAATTCCCAGCACCCACATGGCAGCTAACAACTGTCTATATAACTCCAATTCCATGGGATCTCACGCCCTCTTCTGTCCTCCGTGGGCACTGTATGACACGGGCACATAATATTCAAACTTATAAAATAAAAATAAATATTTTTTTCTTATTTATTTTTATTTCCCATTACGTGTGTTTGGTCTGAATATATGTAAGTGCACTCATGCCATATAATTCCCACGGAAACCAGAAGAAGGTATCAGATCCCCTGGAACTGGAGTTATGAATGGTTGTGAGCTATCCTGTGGAAACCGAATCCTGGTGCCCTACAAGAGCCATGCTCCTAATCACTGAGCCATGTCTGTATGCCCTGAAATGCTTTCTTTGCAGAGGCATTTCTCAGTGTGAGTTTTGTCTGTTGTCGTTTTGTATTTAATTTCTTAACATTAGAAGCCTAGGAAGAAACACAATGTACCCAGTGCTGAGCAAAGGGGCAGACTGAGGTGGGACAGTGGACAGCAGATCTCTCCCTACCTGTTTGCTGAGTTGTGGTTTGGAAAATGTCATCAGAGGTGTTTAGCAGATAAACACAATGCACTTTGTTACATGTGGGCTTATCTGCAAAATTTGTACAAATGCAGGCAGGAATTATCCAACTCCATGACTATCACTCACCAATCCAAATTTGTAAGATTTCTGTTCTTTTGCTTTGATTTTTCACATACCGTTGACGTAATCTCTTTCGTTCCTAGTATTTGTGTTTTGAAACCTCAATTCCTACACTAGTCATCTGTTTCTGAGCAGCACAGAGGTTTGTCATCTCCTTTTAGGGTCAGGCACTTAAGCACAGGGATCAGCTGGACCCTCTTCCAAGTGTCCCACAAGGCCACAAACAAGTTGTCAACTGGGCCTGTGGTCTCCTGGAGGTCCGAGGTCCGTGTCCAGCTCACATGGCGGTTGGCAGACTTGCAGTTTTAGAACAGAGGCACTGCTTCTTGTCAGCTGCCAGCCAGGTGCTTTCCTCAGTAGCTACAGTGTCTGCCCTACGGCTTCTGCTTCTTCCAGGGTCTCCTAACAGAACGTCTTCTTTGAGACTAGCAGGAAGGTTTCTTATAGAAGTTCACCCAAGTCAGGGGCACTCAAGATAACTGAGTAAACTCAGAGTCAACTTGTTACTCGTCTTCATTGTATCCTCGGTCTTGGTCTTTGCGGTGTCTGCATACGTATATGTTCTCTCCGTAATCAAGGGAAGGGACTTCACATGGTGCGGATGCGTGGGTGGAATTCAGGAGTCGTCTTGGAATTCTTCCCAGCACAGGTGCTGTCTTCACTGCTGGTCCACCCTCCTAAGCCTCACGCCTGCTCTTATATGAAGTAGAGTTTTGAGCACATTCTGTTACTCAGTTTGCACAATACAGTGCTGCATTTATATCTGAAATCTTTAGGAACATAGGGCCTCACTTACTGGAGATATCACATCTGGTGACAGCATATGTGTGAACCCAGCTCAGGACATGTTAGTAAGCTGCTAGTCTCCTTTCTCTCATCTGGTTGGAATGTGGGTGATGGAGGAAAGTTCCAGAAAATTGCTCTCAGTCTCTTGATAGCAACCCCTCTTCTGGTAAGGAAGGTTACCTGAGCTCTGTTGATTACCTGTACTTGGGACTCCCCTGGATGTGTTCCAGGTTTATGAGGAGGTGGGGAAGGAGAGAGAGGGGTGATGCACTCGTCCTCTTGATTCCGTAACTGGATGCTTCACGTTCTGAATAACTTTTTATGTGCATTCACGTTACTCTCCTGCAGTGAGCAAAGTATTTGATGTACAAGAGCTACTAGATCTGTCTTTACCAGGAATGGATTTCTTTTAATAAGAAATGCATGTAATAAAAGTTATACAGCCTTTAAAGAGTGGTATTAGATAATTTTGTTTTGATAATCATTATGAAGATAAAAATGGATACCTAATATGTTGAGTGGACATTACACGCCCACACACTTCCTTTAAGCCCTGCATTTGATTCAGACCAACAGCCAGGCCTGAGACATCTTGACAATGACAATAGCAAAGACCAAAAACCTTTTCATAGCATGTGAAGAGTCCTAGGTTACCAGTTTCCAAGACAGCTTAGACCCAACACACTTCTGCCAAGGTCACATTCTCCCTTTGTAAATGCACACTTTATTTCTAATAATGTTTAATGGGAATTGTCTGTGTACAAAGCCATTATGTTGGGATCATTGGTAAAAATCAAAGGGGCAATAATACATATATACATGTTGTCATAGTTTAATTTGGAATGGGATGAAATAACCCAGCTTGTGTAAAGGGCTCTGCATATTTGGGCTTAATTGGGGGCGGGTATTTGAGGCAGGGTCTCCTTGTGGCCCCAGCTGGCCTGGAACTGGCTATGTAGACCAGGCTGACCTCAATCTCACAGAGATCTGCCCACCTCTGCCTCCCAAGTGCTGGGATTAAAGGAGTGTGCCACCAAACTCTGCTCTTCTACATACTGGATGCTGGAGAAATAACTTCTGTAAGGGAACGATCTGAGACATCGTCAAACAGTCAGTACCATCTGGGTAGGAATGCTTATCTTATGTAGCATAGGAACCAAACCAATGTTTCTAGTGGTTTTGCTGATTTCTGAAGCACTTGTCACGGAAGTTTAGAAGGGCCATCAGGGAAAATATGTAACTTGAATAATGTGAAGTATCAAGATAGAAACTGGTGGATGATGGACCTGGTTGAACCAGTTTCGGAAGATCTTTAAATCCAGGGTGGTATGTCAGTATCAGTCCCCAGAGGTGACAGATTCAGGTCTTGATAAGTGTGGTGCCCCTTAAACCCTCTCAAAATTGCCAGCCTTCCTGTGTCCTACAATCCTAAGGATAATAAGGAAGAAATGTCCACTTTGAGACTAATGATGCTTCTTCTGTCCTCTAATCATACCTTCCACTTGGGTATGGGTCCTACAGACCACAGTGGAATGAATTGCTGCGCTCATTTTCTGAGGCATGCCTGTTTTTCCCCAGGGAGTTAACTTTCTGCAGGAAAGGAACGTACTGATTTCTCGCTGCATAGCTGAATGCTCTTTTCCTCCAGGGTGGCTCACCTCTGTGTTCTACTGTAGAATTACGCTGTGGTGAAGAATTGTGGACATGCTGGAATTCAGTCCAGTGAAACTGACTGGCGGTAAGCCATAGGAAGAAGGCACAGAGTGAGAGCCACTACACAGAGTGCAGTAAACCTGGTGATGGATGTTCGTTGATACCATCTAAATACCGAGCCTTTAATGCATTTTGGTTTACCAGAGCTTACAAATGAAACAGATGAGACATCACTTTTACCTTCAGCGTAGTTCAGATTTAGCAGCCGGCACAATTGAAGCATGGTCTCAGTAATTTAAACAGTCAATTATAGTTCTTGGCTTATAAATTCTATGGAAGATGTATTTTTGCATTCTTCTACAGCTGTTAATGCAGCTATCTGTCTCCCTTAGCTCTTAAAAATTCCAAATGAACTAATAATCTTTTCTAGCCCATCAAATATATTTGTCTTATTTTGTTTTTTTCTGGCTCTGCCATCAACAGCACCATCCATCCAATTCTTCAAACTAGAAAAACTTTACTGCCTACACTTGTAATGGATTATCAGATCTTTGCTATTTTGCTGCAGAAATGCCCCGGTGTAGCTTGTCATGTCATCTGCTCTCCTCTGCTTCAGCTCTAAGGCAGACACTCTTTTTTCCCTCTTGAGAATCCTGAACTTACTATAATGAGACCCCCCATGGCTACTGGTCAATCTCTTCTTTCACTCCTGACCATTCAGTTTTCATTGCCTTTAGAGTAACTTCTGCGTTGATCAGTATCACTATCTGATCGTGGAAAGCATTCCCAAAGCTGTCCGTTGACTTCCTGCTAGCTCCTGAATGGTATCCGAAAGCCTCAGCATCATTGGAGCTGAAAATGGTGTTGTAGAACCTTTCAAACCACTGTTCCCCAGGCGGCAGACAGACTCCTTCTCGATGGCCTGCTCAGTCAGGCCTTTGTGACTTGGAACAGGAGATACTTTGTATTCTTCAAGACCTATGCTAAAGGCTACCTCAGAAGGCTCCAAGGGCACTCAGGGGCCTCTGCTTGCAGATGGCCTCCTCATCTCTCTTACCGGCTCTTCCATACTTCCAGAGTTCCACACCCAACTATGAACTCTGTGAAGCTCTAAGTTTTCATTCATTTTTGTGTTTCCAATTCTTGGATCTGTAACAAGCCTTTGCTCTGCAATTGCTTACTTTAGTAAAAGAATTTAAAATTCCTCGGAGGCCTGAGTCAGATTTAAACATTTTTATTTCCCTATAGTAGTAAATAGTCTTCCTTTCATTCAGGGTTGTGTGATTAAATTTAGTTTTGAAACATGACCATAGAATACCTTCCAGTGACCCATTCTCATGGGCTTTTCACTTGTTTTCTTTATTAAATTATACTGATACTGGAGACCAGCACGGTTGCTATGTCTACATGGATGCTGTGCCAGAGTCTCCCCTGTCTATTCCTACCCTAACCCAGTCCAGCCAGGTAGAAGGCAGCACCCAACGCAAGCTTAGACTTCTTCCACTCCTGGCTAGCTGTGATTTGTCTGCAGTGTCTGCTAACCTCCAATCTGATTGTACAGAAAGTATGAACAGACTAGCTAGTCTGTGGTGTCTTTCAAGAAGGACGCATACTTCAGTGTTCTCAGCCAGTTCTCATTTGTCTGCTGTTCTCTCCCTTTACCTTATTGTACTTTAAATACTTCTCCCTTAGAGAGTGTTTGAAATCAGTATTTAAGACTCATATCTGAAACTACTAAGTGTATTTACTGCGCTAAGTAGTTTTGCTCATTGAAGAAGCTCTACTGTCCATTTTTAAAAATAAATCCATTTTCTTTGAGATTTTGATGCTTAGAATTTGCCAGTTTGCTGACTTTAGTGCTTCCTTGTGATTTTTTTTTATTGTGAAGCTAATCTCTCTGTGCTAGTAGCATTAAAAATATAGGAAACAGCATATTTTAAAATGAAATGGAGATCTTTAAAGGGTAAAAACTCATTCAATTTGATGTCTTATAGGGTTTATACTGAGTTCAATATTGTATAACTACATTAATTCAACTGTGAACCTAAAAATTTACAGCCACTTTTGAAAGAGATGTATCCTTGCTCTGGAGTGTGTTACTGAATATGTTAAAGCTGTAATGAAATGCTTCTTCTAATCATGTGGTTATTAAATTTTAAAAAATTAAAAAAAGAAAGCGCCAATTCTCATAGCTATTATAGTGACATCACTTTGGATTTTTACCTGGTTAGGATCTTAAAGAGGAAAATTTCCTACCTACTTTCAGTTTACTTTTGTGGGGGAAAACTATTCTGTGCCGAGTACTTTTGACATCTCTTGGAAAAAGTCATTTAGCTTTTCTCCACAATGAATTTACTACTTAGCATTCTAACTCTCAAGTGTAATCCAAAACTCTTCTTTTTCTTTCCAGATTTCTTTTGTTCTATTAGGTCTTCTGGACAGATGTCTTTATAGTACTTACCAGTCCAAATGAGTTTCCTGTTTCAGTTATTGAACAGAAGAAACTTGAGACCAGAGCACTTATCAATTGTACTGTGTTTTATTTGATTTTCTAGAAGACGATTCTATGTAGGAAGTGGAGATGTTGCTGAAATGTAGACTTCTCAATGTGCTGCTCACATTATTCCTTCTATGGAGACAGTAGTTTGGGATATAAATTAGACCTGCTTCTAACCTTAACAGCTAGGTAAATGTTTCTGTTGTCAGCCTGCCACTGATGGAAGGGAGTTAAGACCTGTCAGAAAGCTTTCGTGGTGTAGTTGAGTGAGAACATCTTAGGTTGAGCACATACCTCAATCATCTGGCAACATGACCCTGCCACACTCTTTTAACAGATCTATGATTCTTAACTTGAGGATACAGAATTAGCAAGCACCTAGGGCTTAGTCTACATGCACAGCACTGAGCCTCACTGGGAAGTGGCCCTCTTCCAGCTAACAGTACCATCGGTATACTCAGAAGTGTCTTGTATTTGCACAGAATTTCAGTCTTACTGTAAGTGAAGTTGAATATTGCTTAAAATATGTGAGGACCGTTTCCCTTTTAAAACATTGTTCATTTACTGTCCTTTAGTAACTATATTTTTTGATGTTATTCAGTTCTTTACATTGTAAAATCCCAAACACTTCCTTGGTAACATGAATTGTTTATTTTTCCCCAATCTTGGTTGATCTTCTAACTTTTACATAGATGAACTAATCAGTTTTCCTGTTATCATCGGTAGGTTTCAGTGTCATAATTAGACATTATTCTATTTTGAAATTACTTAAAATCAGCATCTTATGTCTTCTACCATACTTTGATTGGCTATATTCAACTTTTATCCTCCGTTAATTAGTTCTATCATCTGATCTATTGAGTTTGGGATCAGGAACAAAAGATCCTCTTGGGGCTGGAGAGATGGCTCAGTGGTTGCGAGCGCTGGCTGCCATTAAGACTTTTACGGCCTGTAGTGAATATGTCAACAATTTCAAATTCATTGAACATACAAATCATTGGAGGATGATGAAAATTTTAAGAAAAAATTAAAATAATTAAATAATAATAAGTGGAGAAAAGGGAACACACAACCTTCAAAGAGTACGGCAACATGGTATAAGAATCTGGAGTGGCCATTATACAACCAAAATATGAAAATACAATAAAAAATTTTTAATTTTCCAGGAAAGCATTTTATTTTGTGGTAAAATTAAGATACGTTATACTTTATTTAATAACAAATACTTTAACTTAAATAAATGGTTTCAGAAAAACCAATTTAGTGAACTAATCAATATAATAACAAAAATAAAAAATGTTTTTAAGTGCTGCTTCGTTCTTTATTCCACCTTCCCTCTCAATGCGTTCTTCATCATCTTATTTTGTGCTGACCTCATGTAAAGGATTTTACAGCCATTTCTATGAGGCTCAACTTTTGACCAAGCCCAAGCTTTTTAAAAGTAGACCTTGCCCAGTGTGGTGGCGCACACCTTTAATCCCAGCACTTGGGAGACAGAGGCAGGCAGATCTTTGTGAGTTCAAGGACAGCCTGGTCTACATAGTGACTTCAAGGACAGCTGGGGCTACAGGGAGACCCTGTCTCAAAAAGACAAACAAACAAACAAAAAAGTAGACCTTGAGAGGCTGGAGAGATGGCTCAGCGGGTAAGAACACTGTTCTTTCAGAAGACCCAGGTTCAAATCTCAGCACCACATAGCAGCTAACAACTGTCTGTATCTCCAGTCCCAGGGGATCCAACAGCCTCTTCTGACCTCCGCAGGCATTGCCTGACACAGGTGCATTTACCTACATGCAGGCAATACACACATACAAATAAAATGAAAATAATAAACGAAAAAATTTCAAAAAGTAGACCTTGAAAGTAAGATATTTTTGGAATGTTTTCTAAGAGAGATTGATAGGCTTGGAAAAAATATTGCAGTTTTAATATGAATATTAAGATAAATATTCAACAGATCTACAACCCTGTTTGATGTTGCTTTAATTCTGCTTGTGGAGTGCTTGGCCTCTGCTGACCTGTGATTGTTCCAGTTTTATTGTCCACATTTGGGAGACAAGAAATAAAAGATCCTCAGGAAGCTGTTCTGCTTTTAATTACATTTATTTATTTGAGAGAGAGAGAGAGAGAGAGAGAGAGAAACACACTCATGCCATGGCGTGCATGTGGAGATCATAGGACAACTTGAAGGGGTTGGTTCTCTCCTTCCACTTGGTGGGGTTTGGTGACTGAACTTGGTCTTCAGGCTGGGCAGTAACTTTCTTTAACCTCTGAACCGTCCTGTAGGCCCGAAGTTGTGGGGGTTTTTTATTGTAAAAATCTTGTTCTTCCTTCAACTTTACTCAGCTTTTGTTTTGGAAGAACTGACATTTGGGGACTGGAGAGATGGCTCAACGATTAAGAGTGCTGTCTTTCTAGAGGGTGCGAGCTCAGTATATGAGGTGGCTCAACAGCTGCTGGTAACTCCAGCTCCAGGAGCTCTGATGCCCTATTTGGGCCCCCGCAGGCACTGCACTCACATGCACCTATGTCCCCCCACTACACATACACAAATATTAAAATAAACCTTAAAAACCAAAAACCAGAATTGACATTTGGTGAGTAACTCGAGCCCAATACTACACTTGGCATTTTCCTCTACATTCATTCATCTCCGTAACATTCCAAACTACATATTTTTTATAATTTATGAATGGGGAGATTGAAATTGAGACAGGCCGACTGTTAAAGTCTCCACCTCTGTAGCTAGCCAAGCTGGCATTTCTTCACTTGTTTTTGTCGATGTCAAGGCTGCATTTAGTAAAGGGAAAAAATGGTTGTAAATGGTAAGGTATTGAATTTATGGTTAAGATCTTAATAGCTGCACTTGACTTCACAGGGGAACATTTGCAAACCATCTTTATGCTTTTTCGTAAAACACAGTTGGGGAAGCTCATCCTGAAAGCCGTAAAGCACTGATGATGTTTGATGAACAGTGCTTAGTGAGTAGAATGGCATCACACTAACCTGAACTTTGAAGGTGCCCACACTCTTGGTAGTTGCTTAGCAGTGGGGTGAAGTTTAGGAGTCTAGGATTATAGCAGAGCTCAAGAAAATTTGTGAGGTTATTGAGTGTGGTCACTATTGTGGTGGTGATGTTGCTGGGGGTGTGCACATCTGTAGAAACTGTCAACATGTAAGGCTTCGATGTATCAAATTTATGGTGTGTGGAATTTATTGCATGTTAAACTGCTTTCAGGGCTGGTCAAGAGAAGGATGGAACTAATGACCACGGGAACAATGTGCAACTCTGTTCAGTCGATTCCTCATCTTCACTTTTCCATCCTTTTGTTTTTATTTTTTGAAACAGGATCTCTCTATCTAGTCCTGACTGGTTTGGTTCTTGCTCTTTGAACCAGTTTGCCTTAAGCCCAGTCCTTTGCCTGAGTGCTGGGATTACAGGCATGAACCACTATGCTGGGCTTCTGACTGCTTCTTATGAGCAAAATATTTTGATTTATCAACAGTTATGTGGATCTAAATTATTGAGTGTCTGAGACTCGAGGAACAGCTTGATCCAATAACAGTTTTGAAATTAGTCACTTAAAGTGATCATTTAAACAGTAAAAGCAGATTAAGGCTAACCCTGGCATTTCTTTGGGTTAGTGGTACAGAGCTGCTTGCTCTACTGGTTTTTGTAGCTCACATTTATAGGTCACCTGTGGATTCAGGAATCTAGGTTGGGGTTCAACAGGTTGCTGCGGGTCTTGGCTGGTGACTCCCACACACCCATACCGTCTCTACGATCTTATTTCTGTGTGACTTGGTATGAGAAGCTCCGTGGGCCTCTTCTGTTGTCATTAAAAGCTGTCATGAAATTAAAAGCGTTTCTAGTTACCCAGAACCAAGGTGGGTTAATGTACCTTGCTTGAATATTACCCAGTAAGAGACATACCACCAAAGTTGAGGGAGATACTACACAAACAGTATTTCTTTGAAAGTTGAATCAAAGATGAGAACACATGTCATCTTTAAGGTTCTGTCCATAAGACAAGAACAGCAGGCATGTCCAGGACCCTCAAAGAAGCTTTCCATAGGTGTCTTCTCAGTCAGTTTCTATGCAAAGTCATTAGGGTGAGCTATTTGACAAAGTAACAAGACCACTGACTACATACCTAGTGTTCTAGCTTGAAACTCTGCTTAAATCAAACCAGCGATGGAACCAGAATATTAGCTGCCAGTGGCTAGAGCAACTGTATCTGACTCCGGTATCTTCCAGACACGGCAATACATCGGTGTATTAACTCCCTATAGCCTCTGCTGCACACATCTCACTTATTTGTTCTCTACAACAGGAGGCAGGCTTGACTATTTTGCTCTGTTATATCCTGTATTATATTTATGCCCATTCTACAGATGGGAAAGTTGAGAAAAAAATTGCTTTGCAGTTATTGAGCTGATGAGGATCAGACAGAATTGGGGTAATTTGTCCTTACTGCCCAGCCCATGTGTTTAAATCACATTATCTTGCTTCCAGGAAGGATTGTGTGGGGAAATTGAAAAGATTTGCATAACAGAAACCTCATAGGTATTGAAGCAAGACTGTGTCTGCTGATGTGCCCATGTCATAGCTCATTAAAAATGTTTCTGTTTGTAAATCCAAAAATATTCCATATTTTTTGGACTGTTTGAATCTGAATGATTTTATAAATTGAAGATACCCCTCCTAATGGGGAATGTCATTCACTGAGTTTTCTTATTTATAAGTTAAAGCTGGATGTGGTGGCATGTACTGTCATCTCAGCACTCGGAGTCACAGGCGAGGAGGACCGTTGTGAGCTGGAAGCCAGCCTGTGCTACATAGTGAGTTCCAAGCCATCCTGGGCTACAGAGTGAGCTTGTGTCTCAGGGAAACAACAGATAAATAAAACAATAAAATACAATGAGCTACGGAGTGTGACTCCACGCCTCGCAGTAGAGGCGTCTCTCTACCATTGCCTTCAGTGGTTAGATATGTACATATATTTAATATTTTTATTGAGCTTTTCTACATTTCATGGTTTTTTTTTAATTTTTAAAAATTATTTATTTAATAACAACATACTTAGAAGAAGCATTTCATTACAACAGCATTAACCTATTCAATAACATTT
>NW_008352752.1:581615-585360 GCF_000622305.1 Nannospalax galili | reverse complement strand
AGAAGGGCAGGGGGTCAAAACTGGGAGTATAGAGGGGGGGGGGGGGGGGCGAGGGGGGGATGGAAGGGTGAATGAGGCTTAGGGAGTCCCCGCGCGGAGAGCTGCGCTATAGACTTACCCCAAGAGGCCTGAGGATAGTCCATTTCATGGTTTTTAATAAATCAATAAGCTCTTTTTAATTTAAATTTTTTTACTTTTTATTTATTTATTTAATGTGTGTCAGTGCTATGCCTGCATGTACATAAGTGCACCTGTGTCATGTCATGAAATGCCCATGGAGGTCAGAAGAGGTTGTTGGTTCCCCGGGAACTGGAGTTATGGGCAGTTGTTAGCCACTTTGTGGGTGCTGAGAATTGAACCTGAGTCCTCTGCTAGAGCAGTCAGTGTTCTTAACCGCTGAGCCATCTCTCCAGCCCAATCAATAAACTCTTAGTAATGAAAATGCTTAAAATACAAAATTCAGTGGCAGTCTAGTTACTGTACCCGTGTTCTAGTGTTTTACCATACTCGTCTTTGCAAGATAATTACAGGTTCACATTCAATTCTAAGAAATAAGAGATCCTGTATAGTCTCCATTTCGTTCTCTCAGTGATAGTATCCTGTTTAGCTGTCTGATACTATATCATCACCAGAAAGTTAATGCTGAGATGATTTATCTGCATATTCCAATTGTGCTGATCCTTCATACACATATCTGGGTATGTGTATTTAGTTTCATTCAATTTTATTTGACCAACACACTCAAGATATAGACCATTTCCTTGTGTAAATCCCTCAGTCCATCTTTCAATAGCCACAGCTCCCCCGTCCTTAGTCCCAGCAACCTGTAGACTGTTCTTAGTCTATACTTTTGTAATGGCAAAAGCCTTAAGTGAATGAACTCCTGTATTAAATGCTTTTTTGGTAGGCTTATTCCATTCAGCATCAGTCGTCTGGGATCCATCCAGGTTGATACTTGGTCCATTCTCTTTTAATTGCCGAGCAGCCATCTTTCCATCCATCAGTTTAACTGCTGTTTTCATATATTATTTGCAGGTAGTGGGTTGTAAGGACTATCAGGTCCAATGGATCAAGGTGGCTTTTGTTCAATGCCGAAGCACCCCAAAGAGCCAAGAGACCACAGCGGAGGTGTGTGGCTGGATCTCTTAGGATGATGTTGCGTGCTGCTTGGGGTGCCTGAGCATCGCCGTCATGTGGCAATGATTTTCAAATAAGAAAGATGCAAAGTAACAGCTTTGAGCATGTTCAAAGGAGTTGATTCATTAACAAGTTTCCTCCCCCAATTTTCTGGACCTAGTGACTTCCCATCTTCCAAATGAAAACAGTACAATTAAAATACAATTACGAAATCAAAGGGTTTTCTATTATCTGGCTTTAGAAACATCCTTCAACACCTTACGGGCCTTAGCACGCTCCTCTGCCTCCTGTACTTTTCTCCATCCCTCCCCAGCTGGAGCAACTCTGACAACAATCTATTTTACACATGGAGTTGTGTATCAACTTTCCTTTGAAGTATTAGTTTTGTGACTGCAAAAAAAATTGAAGATATCAAACCTGTCATGTCACCGTTATGTAACTGAATGAGCATTTCCCCCAAAGCTTGTTCAAACCAATTTTTTTATGAAACTGGTTCCTTCCTTGTACTTAGGCGAAATCTAGGTCAAGTTCCATAACACTTCTGGTCATTGTTAGATAATGGAAAGATCTTTTGATTTCTATAGTTCTCAAAAGAAATGAAGTCAGTCAATAGAGACAGCTCAGTGCAGTATTTTTACTTGCATCTAATATTCCAGGGGCCCAGGGTGTCCTGGAAATCTAGAGTGTGGTTCCCATCTAAATATTAGAATGCAGCTTTAGACCTATCCATGTTGAACCTGGAAGAAGAGAGAAGGGTCAGAGAGGTTCTTAGTGGCCCAGGTATAAGGTGCCATTGGCACTGGTTTTTAATTTTTTATTGAATTTTCATTAATTTCATAAATAAAATCATCTTTATGCCCCCTTCCCCCTTCCCCTTTGGCACCCTCCCATAGCCTCCCCCCACTGGAGCTCAAACATTCTGTCATTTGTGTTAAGGCTTATTATGTAAAGTTAGTGTCCCGAGATGTCCCCCAGTGCAAGTTCATCCACCAGGGTTTAGTCAGCCTATCTAAAGTCTCTCCCTTCAAAAAGGTCAGCTCTTCCTTACCCAGCAGTAATCAGCTGCTAATAATTCTTTGACTAAGATTGGGTCTTGCTGTTCATTTCCACAGTTCTGTGTTGGGTTTTTGCCTGCCTAAGTTTGCATGAGTCTTGTGCGTGCTGACACCATTGCTGTAGGTTTGTATAGGGGTCCTGGGCACCTGTAGGACCATTTCCATATGGTCGTGAACCTCCTCCATTTATAAGTCATCTGAAACCTAAAGCTGGCAGAGGCCAATTCTACCTAATCACTGCCCACTCCGGTGAGTTGGCCGCTGTGCCATCTGATTGTTGTGTTTGGACTATGGTACCTGATTTGGGGTCATGATGAAGTGATTCCCTATTTGGACATTTCGTTTGGTGCTTAAGACTATTCTTCACACAAACACAGAGAGACATAGATACAGATTCACAAAGAGACAGAGACAGACAGATAGACATGCATAGATACACATGCAAACACACACGCACACACACACACACACACACACACACACACACACAGAGTGCATCCCATGGGATTTATCACCTGTTGTTCTTATTGGATAATCTTATTCATCTCCATTGTATGACTCTTTCCACCTTGTCATAGTAAGCTTTAGTTATCAACTTGACACAGCTTAGAGTCATTAAGCAGTGACTGTAGAATTTTGTAGATCAGATTGGCCTGTGAACACGGCTGTGGGGGGTGTCTTGATTGTTAATTGATATAGGAGGGTCTAGCTCACTGTTTGAGGCACCATTCCCAAGCTGTGTAAGAAGGATAACTGCTGGGCATGGTGGCACACACCTATAATCCTAGTCAGGAGGCAGAGGCAGGCGGATCTCCATGAGTTCGAGGCCAGCCTGGTCTCCATAGTGAATCCAGGTCAGCTGTGGCTACAGGGAGAGCCTGTCTCAAAAAGACACACAGAAAAAGAAGGGTAACTGAACGTTGTCAGCAAGTGAGCCAGCAGCAGTTCCTGCTTGACTTCCTGCTTGACTTCCTGCTTCCACTTCCCTCAAGGATGGACCATGACCTGGAAGGGTGAGCCAAGGAAATCCTTTCTTTTCCTAAGCTGCTCTGTCAGAGTGTTTTATCACAACAGAAAAGTAACCTGAATGCACGTGCTCAGGATGACCATGACCTGGAAGGGTGAGCCAAGGAAATCCTTTCTTTTCCTAAGCTGCTTCTGTCAGAGTGTTTTATCACAACAGAAAAGTACCCTGAATGCACGTGCTCCGGATGGTCAGGCTGCACCTGCAGCTTCTTGTAAAGAGATCACTTCAGCCTTGTAGAGAACCCTCTTGTCCGAATCTTAACCCATCTTATTAACATCAAATCCAGAGAAAGCACCTTCCTGTTCTTTTCAAACTGTGTTCAGATTCACAGCTTGCACATCACTACTGGGAATTCTCCGGGGCAGCTGGCCAGGCATAGTCCTGCTTTTCAAACCCATCTTATTAACATCAAATCCAGAGAAAGCACCTTCCTGTTCTTTTCAAACCGTGTTCAGAGTAACAGCTTGCACATCACTACTGGGAATTCTCTGGGGCAGCTGGCCAGGCATAGTCCTGCTTTTCAAAT
>NW_008352752.1:576188-580953 GCF_000622305.1 Nannospalax galili | reverse complement strand
TATATTTTACCCCCAAGCAGTCCACTGGTTTGAGGAGGAATTAGGTGTGTTCCCAATTGTGATCTAGCCAGAGGAACCACATCCATGCTCCAGCCTTCTGCACTCTGTGGAATGCTGTATCATATAAAGAAACATAAGTTTCAAGAAAATCCTATTTTAAAAATGTAATTGAATTTTTGTGTATTTCATATAAATCATCTTCATCATCTTTATATTCCCTCCCCCTTCTTACCCTCCCATAGGCCCCCCGCACCCCCTGGACTTTATCTCATGAATTCTGGCATTTATGTTAAGGCCTATCGAGTCAAATTAGTGTCCCCAGATGTCCCTAGGTACAAGGTCATCCACTGGGGTCTGGTCAGTCTATTAAAGAAGATTAACATCCCCTCGCCCAGCAGTAATCAGCTGCCAGTTGTTCTCAGGCTAAGATTGGGACCTGCTGCCCATTTCCACAGTTCTGTGCTGGGTTTTGTTTGTCTGTCTGTCTGCTTGAGTTTGCATGGGTCTTGTGCATGCTGTCTCCATTGCTCTATATTCACATGAGCAAGGTCCCAGGAGCCTGTAAGACTGTCTTTCCATATGGTAATGTGCCTCCTCCCCTGGTTCTTACAATCTACCCCGCTATGGTCTCTGAGTCCTGGGTGGGTTGAGTTTAATACAGGATTTCTGTTCAGGGACCCACACTCTGCAGACTCTTATTCGCTACGCTTTGGCCATTTGTGGCCTTTTGTGTTCATTTGCTCTCTGTTGCATGAGGGAGTTTCTTTGAGGCGAGTTGAGAGATGCATTAGTGTCCTCTTTAACCCTTGTTGTGCTATCTTTAGACATAGATGTAGAGATTCCATTTTAAATGTGTTACTTGGGGTTGGGCATTTCACAATTGGGGATTTTTAAAAAAAACTTTCTCAGAAACTTCCTTACTTGGTTTTCTAGGTGAATTAATTCCCTCGGAAAACACAGCTCATTCTTCCCCTTCATTTATCGCTGTGACTGTTTGTTTCTCAGTGATTGGTTTGGAGGAATAAAAACCAAGTTCTAGGAAAAAAATGAATGATCCTTGCTCACAGTCTGTTTTTCTCAAGTTGTCGCGTGTTAAAGGTTGATGGGCAGTTTTCTTCATTTCCTTAACATTCAAGTAGATCTTCAGTACCTTGACTCTATAAATAAACTAACCTATCCAGAGCCAGATGCCCTGAGTGACAGCTCTTCTGATTTCTAGAGTTAGCAATTTCACATATATTTTTAAGTCAATGCGTGTGACGTTGTGAAGGAAGCAGGAGACCTGCTAATTCCGTTTGCTGCTGAGTTTACAGATAAAATTGAAATGTCACATCAATTAACATCTAACGTGGCTTTTGGTTGCCTGTGAACTGAGAAGCTGAACTTGGTTTTGAACACTAGAAAAACACCTCATGTGTGATTTTGCTAATTTGGTGTTGGTTAGCTGGTTGGGATTTTTTCTGCATGATTAGCCGTGAAGGGTCTTCACCTTGAAAACGTGTAGGAACTTGACAGTGTTTGCACTCAGTGTGGGACAAGAGGTAATCTTTTCTGAATATACTAATTCCTCATTTCAGTCACGTAGGAGGGAGTGGGAAAGGCTTCTGATCTTTGTAGAGAGTTGCTGTCAATGGATTTGATGACTGAAAGAGGTATTTAAAATACCTATTACTTTACAGTAATGGGAATATCATGACTACCCTCTTTAGTTGGGCAAGATAAAAAAGGAACTTCATACTTAGATTGTATAATTGTATTTGGAACTGTATCTAGTTAAAACAAATGTAGATCTTGAATTAGCAGTCATGTGGCATGACTTTGTCTTTATTACTTTTTATTTATATGTTGCTCTTTCTCACCAGCATTCTTACAACTCAAAGACAACTTTTTTGCCAGGGAGGCGGGGAGGGCAGGGTGTAGTGGTGGTGGTGTGCAGAGTCACTATGTAGCCCTGACTGGCGTGAAACTTGCTTTGTAGAACAGGCTAGCCTGGAACTCACAGAGATCCCCTCTGCCCCCATCCCAGCTCCCCAGTGCTGGGATTAAAGGTATGAACCACCACACCTCCACACTCAGCTTAAATCGTGTGTTTTTAATACTTGTTTCTCTAATCCCTTACAAAATACCCAAAGTAGAGTAAATACAGAAAAACAGTTGTTGACAATTCTTAACCTGATAAATACAAACACGAATTAGAGGAAGCATTTTGTGCCCGGCTTCCTAGAGGTTTTCAGACTCCTTACCTTGGCCCCCTGTGTTCAGAACCAGTTGCTACCATTAACCTAACTGCACCGACACCATCCCGATTGTCATGCTTTCTTCTCGTTTGGGAACTTGACAGTGTTTGCACTCAGTGTGGGACAAGAGGTAATCTTTTCTAATATACTAATTTTCCTCATTTTAGTCATGTAGGAGGAAGTGGGAAAGACTTCTGATCTCTGGAGACAGTTGCTGTCAGTGATTAATGATTTCTTGTACAATGCTGGTCTCTCCTTTTAGTGTGCTATATTTATGATCTCATTGAATCCTCACAACGTCTTATTGGATAGTACCCTTATTTCCATTTACAAGTGAAGAAATTAAGACAGTGAAATATGAAGTTTAGCATTGTCTCACCTGAAAAATAGTAGGATTACAATTCCGACCTAGGCTCATGTCAGTCAGGTCTGATCTCTTACTGTGGTTACAGTAGAAGGTGACTCCCCAAATCAATCTTGATTTGTAAGGAGGATTATTCTGAAGGAGAGGGATCTGAGGATTGTGTCCAAGGGCCTTGTGCATGGTAAGCATATACTTTTGCCCTGGGCTACCCCTCCAACATAACATTGCTTCTATTTTCATTGCTCTAGTTCTAATTGATTAACTTCTTGTCTCCTTGGAAGTATTAGACTATATGGAAAGTGAAATGAAATGTTGTCTGAGTTATGTTAACTGAGAGACTAAAAGAATATATATACATATTTTATATAGTATATATGTTTACATATGTTTATATATGTATCTAGTACATATATACATTTATATATGTCAGTATAGACAACAAACCTAGGTACGAGGGTTCCTTACCAACTAGATGGCTCTCTACTCTTGTGTGCATATCCAAATTGCTTAACTTACTGAAAACCACAGATTCCCAGACTCCATCCCAGAACTGTCAAAGCAGACTCCCTTAGGAGGGGTCCCATCATCTGATGAAACAGAAACAAATGTTATATTGTATATTATGTGTGACCTGGTTGGATAATCATGATGTGGGCCTGTGAAGTGGTGACTTGAAGACCTCCTTGGGCCCTGGGTATCAGGAAGATGTGCCTTCGGCAGGGGTTGGGGTGGGCTGACAGTACTTTCCTGGACGGCTTGCTGGTTTTCCCAGTTGCTGTATCTGATAAATATTTGTTGAGTAGCTACTGTGCACATAAAATGTGCAAGATCTTACACTTCCTCAAATCCAGAAAAATGGAGAGAACTCCAGCAATATAGCTATTTTCTTTTTCATTACAACTGCAAGACACATTGTGTCAATAGCATTCAGCTGTCCACCTTCTAGTCTTTTGCTCTGACTTTCAAGTGTTGAATAACAAAATGGAGGATTCAGAGGACAGGGAGCAAGAGAAAAAGGCACAAAGCATATGAACCCATTTTTGTGTAAACTACTCACAAGTATTAGTGAGAAAGCACTAGAGCATTTTGAATAATAGTTACATAAAATCCCCTAAGATAAGAGGAATTCTATGTACAATTGTAATTGTTCTGACTCTTACATATACCACATCTTCATATACATTCTTAAAGAAAACAACATTCTTTGCCTCCCCAGATTTTCCTGAGTGCTGCTTGCTGGCACTGGTGTTTGCCAGGTTCATGTCTGAGTGTTCCCCTAGGAGTCTGCATTGATTTTTCCATCTGTGCTGATATCTATTATCTGTGTGTTTTACAGTCATGTACCGCATGATGATGTCTTGGTCAATTGCTAAGTTCATGTGCAGTGGTGATTCTGTAAGATTACAACAGAGCTGGAAATGTCCCACTGCCTGTTGCTTTTGGTACTTTCTCTATATGTAGATGTCTAAGATACTCAAATACTTGCTTCTGTATTAAAGTTGCCAAGAATATTCAGGACATTGATATGCTATGGATGTTTGTAGCTGCCCAGAAGCAATAACCATTTCCCAGAGCCTAGCTGTGTAGCAGGCTGCTCTGCCCAGGGCTGTACAAGTAGACTTTATGAAGTCCACACAAGCCTAGTGTTGTGTTCTCAGAGCCTGAGGTTAAGCAGTGCATGACTGTACTTTTGTTTAATTATTCCCTCCCTTTACCACCATGGCCCATCATCCCCAACTTACCTCTCTCAGCAGATGTGCCCCCTCCCATACTGCCTTATTCTGTCCTCTGCCTTCTGAACTATAACAGCAAAGAAAAGGCTTAGGCACAAAAACTACTCAATGGCAGGTAATATTTTCCCCTTCCTCACAGCTCATTTCTAGGCCACATGTCTACATGAAACTCATCTCCTCCCTTTGTTCAGTAGGACTTTGAGATCTACTGTCTGGCATTAGCTCCAGATATCAGGAAGCAGCTATGCAAGTGTATTTGAGCAGAGTAACTTTTTTTTTATATGTCTTTTTTTAAAATTTGTTGATTTTTTTGTGTGCATATCATACAGAACATCCCACACATTCTTATTCATCTATATACCCACTTCCCAAATGGCACCCTCCCATAGCCCCCCCTCCACTGGAGCCCATATACTCTGTCATCCTCATTA
>NW_008352752.1:544186-576078 GCF_000622305.1 Nannospalax galili | reverse complement strand
AATGCATTAAGCATTAATTTGACCCTCCTTCAAGTTTGGAAGGACATAATATTGATATAGTTTATGTTCGTAACACGAAGAACTTAACTGAAACAGAACGATTGTGTTTTTACTGAATTAATTTTCCTGTTTTTTATTTTAAATGAGACTGAATCTCCCCCTTTCCAGCAGTAATCAGTTGCCAGTAGTTCCTCGGGGTTGGGATTTCTTAGCCACTTCCGCAAGTCTGCGTTGCAGTTTTGTTTGGCTTGAGCTCACATGGGACTTGTCCATGCTGTCCCCATTGCTGTGGATGTGTATGAGTAACTGACCAACTGTTTGAAAAACTGTTTCCTCAAGGTCATCTACTTCCTCTGACTCTTACAGTCTTTCTGCCCTCTCTTCTGCAATGATCTGTGCACCTTGAGAGGCAGAAGTTTGATACGGGTCCTATTCAGGGATAAGCAATCCGTAGCCTCTTGTTCTCTGCACACTGACCAGTTGTAGTTCAGTGTTAATCACCATCTGCTGCATAAGGAAACTTTTCTGGTGAGAGTTGAGAGATACATTAACCTATGGGTATAACAACAAGTCATTAGAAATTAGTTTAATACTATATGTATTTAGCAGAATAGCTGTATTAGGCTTTCTCCCATGGCTTGTGAGCTGTCTAGCCTCAGGTTTCTAGGCCTGATACCAATGTCAGGTATAGACTCCATCCTATGAAGCAGACCTTAAATTGAAGGAGAAAGTAGTTGGTTACTCCTATAGAATTAATGCCACTATTGTATCAGTGGGTATATCTTCCGGGCCAGTTGTAGCTCACAGCTAGGTAAGGTTCGTGCTAAATTGTTTTTTCAGGCAGCTTGTATAACACCTTCAAGCACTGTGAAAGCCAGACAGAAGAGATGAGGCTCTGAAGTCAGTGCCAGCTTGATTTCTACTTGTTTGTACTACAGTTAATGTTTGTAGTGTCTATTGTGTCTTGAAAACATGTCCCAGGGTTGGAGAGATGACTCAGTGGTTAAGAGCACTTGCTGCTCTTCCAGAGGACCAGAGTTCTGTTTCCAGAATCCATGTTATATGGCTCGCAACTGCTTGTAACTCCAGCTCCTGGAGAACTGATACCTTCTGGACTCTGCAGTTACATGCACACATGTGGTGCACGTGCACACGTGTACACATGCACAAACACACACACACATGCACGCACATAAAAATAAACATGCCCCTTATTTGATTTGCTTGGCACCTGCTACATGGATTTAGAATATCATTAGTAAAATGTATTTACTATTTTCAAGAGTTGCTTAGCATAGGAGAGGTTATACTTACTGAAAAGGACTGGAGAATAGTGATAGACGCATAGCATTTGCATCCTTTTCATTTATATGTAGTGAAACTTCTCTCTGCTGTCTTTCTGTCTCTGTCTCTGTCTCTCTCTTTCTGTCTCTCTTTCATATGAATATTTGAACTCATTCGTAATTGTTTAGTTTCTGCTAATGAAAACCACAGTCTGAAAAAGAAAGAAATCTGGACTTTGAAGTAGAAGTGGATCATTGTACATTTTCTTATGAAGACTTTCACCAATTAGTCAACCTCTAGTGTGCTGTACTTTGTTGTTGTTTTAGTTTTGTTGGTTGGTTTTCACTCTTTTTTCTTTAATGGAGCCTTTGGTCTTTTCACCCTGGGTGAAGTGCTATGAGTTTAAAAGGATATTATCACAATGGGACACACTTTCTAAGCTCAAGCTCTGAGAATAGCTTTGCCTACATTTAATGGTTTAGAAATACCCTGTTCATACTTATTCATTTTTCTAAAAAGTCATTCATCTGAAACGTGCATATCAACTGCTTTGTAATGTTACTGGTGATGCTTTTTGGATTCATTCTTTTATTATAAATTGGCCCATAAAATGGCAATGAGTATTTCCTACTTTATGTGGTTCTCAGTAGTTGCTAGTCCATTGTAATGGTTCTATTTTCTACAAACTCTACATAGAACACAAAAACTAATTACTGTATATTTTCTAGTGTTCATTTTTTCACAGCTTCTAAAATGAAATTTAGTTTGTCATCTTGATTCATCTGCTGATCATGTATTTATCCAATTAACTGTAAAGCCTGAACATAAACTGTCTCTCCTAATACTCCCTGTGACGTTTTGGAAGGGAAAATAATCTGAGTTATTTATATTTACATTTGAATTCAAGGCCAAGTTCTTACACGGAACTCACACTTCACATTGGGCATTTTTCCTTAACTTCTCAATTTTCAGCAGCTGTGTGGGAGTTTGGGCTCAATTCAGGTGCATTATCTTCTTTAGAAATAATGCTGCCCACAATGATAAAAATTCAAAGGATGATGTCAGTACTTTCTCACAATTTGTTTCCCGTGATGCGAGTTTTCTCAGAAAACATGTGCAGCAGAGCTGGGGTGAAGCACTTGTTCACATCTTGTCCTTCCCATCTTGCTCCGGTTTCACCCTCACGTACACTGAGAATGTCTCTTTGTTTTTCTGTAAATCTCTGAAAAAGACATGAAGAGTCAGCTCATTTTAGCTTCTTATTTAAATACTGGGAAGCCAAATCTTGGACAGGCACAGAGGACTAGAACCCAGGTTTTCTGTCATTTTTCACACCTGCCTGTAGTAGAATCCATGGACTTGGGAAGAAGGTTTGACTGGGAATATTTGACTTTTGAGATTCATGTATTTTCTACATAGAGTTCAGAAGCCCATGGCAACTGACCTTTAAGATGATGAACATCTTGGAAGTTCTGAGATTTGCTTGCACAGCAGTGACTTTACTCCTTTCTGCAGTAATTTTATTTTTGTGTGTGGGGGCGTATTTTGCAGACACTGAAAAGCTGAAGTTCTATAAAGGTAGAAAGACTAGAAACAAAATAACGACGCAGGAAATCGAGGACCTATTCAGGTTTAAAATGCGATTCTCACCTTCCAGGTTTCCCGTAACAGGCAGCACCTACTTCCTTAGAAGTTTTCCTAAGACTATTCTATGCATTTTTGTACTAGATGCTGGCCTTTACTAAATGCTTTGAAGATGCTGTGAGCATCTCTGCTCCCCTAAATGTGAAGCTTTTCTTTTGGCTCAGTGTAGCAGAAACATCGTGTATTATCCATCCTTGCAGTCAGGGAAAGGAGAGCCCCACTTTTAAAAAAATATTTTATTATTTTGTGTATATTGTGCATTGCCTGCATGTATGTAAGTGCACCCATGTCGTGCCGTGCCACAGAGGTCAGAAGAGGGCTTCCCATTCCCCTGGAACTGGAGTTAAGAACAGTTTGTAGCCACCATGTGGGTGCTGGGAATCGAACCTGGGTCCTCTGCAAGAGCAGTCAGTGCTCTTAACCGCTGAGCCGTCTCTCCAGCCCCGGGAGAGCCCCACTTTTGTCTCAGTCTTGGTAGGTGAGAAACACCTTATTGAATCAGTATTTTGTTTGAGGTTTGGGTTGCATTTCAATTATCTGGGTTCCAATACCCCAAACTAATGAAAAAATGATACTAAGCATCTAAGCTCCGTATGGATAAATGTTGTCTTTGCAGACAGCCATATCCTGGTCATAGAGTGATTTTTCTTCCTGTTATCCTATGACATCCCTGTGGATTGGTGGGGCCAGAGCAGTGAATGTGAACAGAGAATTTTTCTTCTTTAAGAAATATTTTATTTATTATTATTTTTTATTTTATGTATATGCGTGCATTGCCTGCATGTATGCAAGTGCACCTGTCATGAAATGCTCACAGAGGTCAGAAGAGGTTGTCAGATCCCCTGGAACTGGAGTTACAGACGGTTGTTAGCTGCCATGTGGGTGCTGGGAATTGAACCTGGGTCCTGTGCAAGAGCAGCCAGTGCTGTTAACCCCTGAGCCATCTCACCAGCCCCCAGAAAATTATTCTTTTTTAAAAATTTCATTTATTTATTTTTATTTTATGTGTATCAGTGTTATGCCGACATGTATGCAAGTGTACTGGTGTTGTGCAATGCCTGTGGTGGACAGAAGAGGGCGTCAGATCTCCTGGAACTGGAATTACAGATGGTTGTTAGCTGCCATGTGGGTCCTGGGATTTGAACTTGGATACGCTGCAGGAGTAGCCAGTGCTCTTAATGCTGAGCCATTGCTCCAGCCCCCCCCCCCCCGAGAATTATTCCTAAAACATACTTTTTCTGAGTACTTTAGCCCACAGGAATCTCTGGCATTTCCCCAACCCCACAGCACTTCATTCTGCCTTGTACTTTTGTACTCTATAAAAGTATGTATAAAAGGCCACACACCTTTATCTTAGTGAAACATAGTAAGTGCTGTTTTTATTTTTCATTTTTACCAATTCAGATATTTGCTTATTTCTTCCCAACTCGGAGCCACAAACATTTGCCGCCCAGGCACCTTTCTAGGGACCAGGAACACAGCTGTAAGTAATTTGGGCAGATCCCTTGCCTTTGATTGTATTCTGACTGACAGCAGGTGGGGATGGGGCCAGTCCAAGCCACACAAACAAACTCAGTTCAGGTAAGATGCGTGGCATAAAGGAAATACAGGAACAAAGAGAGCCTGGGCTAACCTGAGGGGACAGAGAAGTTTCCCTTATAGGACAGTCAGAAAAGCGTTCTGACAATAGTGACCTGTAAGCTGTTTCTTTAGTAGTGAGCAGAAGACAACAATGAAAATACTGAGGAAACATCACAGGACGGACTAAAGTAGATGAGAGAATTAATTATTGATGATCAATAACATGATAAACCCCAAAGACCACATTTTCCCTATTATCCCCATTGATTAGTAGGGAAAGATTTTTATTAATCATGGGGAAAGCAATTACATCTTTTTTTTTTTTTTTTTTTTTTTTTTTTTTTGTATTTGGGATTGAATGTAGGGTCTACACATGCTAGGCAAATTCTGTGCCACTGAGCTACATCCCCAGCCCTCTTTTTACGTTTTCCTTTGAGATAGAATCTCAAGCTGCCCCACCTGGCCTTGGACTCTACCACAGAATGTTTTGGAACTTGTGATCCTCCAGTTCAGGCCCCTGAGTAGCTGGACTGACAGGTAAGTGCCACAAAGCCCGCTGTATCTCATTTATTCCAGCAGAATTTTAGAGCGTAAATTCAAGGACATTTTCAGTTCCATGCACTGTCTGTACTAGGCACTAACCCTACAGGAAATACCCGTGCAGACAGCATGGAGATCTGCACACATTCTCATACAACCGAGACCATCGCAGTAAGGAAGAACATCGCAAGATTGGAAACTTAACAAAGGTCTGGAAAATGCTATGGTGTTGTGGGTAGTCATTACTTTTGATGTGCCAAACAAATCTGGCTTGTTTTCTATGATTTTTAAGGACTTAAAAAGTATCTTAAAGGGAACAGAGAAACTAAGAGAAAACTACGCTTCCTTTAACTGAAGCAACATTGTCCATATTAATATCGACATTACATTATTTTTATTGCCGTCTCATTCGACTGTCACTCTGATGTTGAGCAGAAAATACTTAGTAGCTAATTTTCCTTTAATAGTAACTTTTAATTGTTTAATTTCATAACTTCGTTATAGACTATTATATTCAATGGGCCCTTTTGTGAATGGTACCAGTTGTTCTTGTTGTTTGCAATAGTTCCATTCAGTAAAGTTTCGTGAGAACTGAATTGGCAAATACTGAACTGTTTTTCTTAAGGGTGGTATGGCATTCAGTTTCTGCAAGCATCTAGTCCCAACACTTAAGTTTTTTGTTCTATTTTTTATTTTGTTTTATTTATATTGCTAGTTAAAGAGATTGTAATATTTATTGTGATTTAAATAAATAAAATAAATTTAAATTCACCATTGAATTTAAAATTAATAACACTGTACCTTTAAGCTTATCTGCACATGATTTATCCATAAAGCACATATATTCTTGTACTTAGAAACAGTAGACAGCTCTTCGGTTCCACACTGGGTACGCGCTTTCAGTAGCAAATTTACCAACTACAAGCCTAGGAGAAGAACACTACTAAACAGACAAGGAGAGCTAACAGACAGACAGTGAGAGCAGGGCTTGGTTCAGTGTCAGGTGGGAACAGATCAGGTGACTTGGATATTCCAGTTCCCTGGGCAGGTCTGCAAGTGACCACACAATTCCCACACATGCTGACTTTATGGTTACAAATACATTTAACAAGGAGGCAAATTTGCAGTGATGGGATCCAGGACTAGTAGGATTGAGTGTGAGGTGCTGCGTCTATGGCCCGTTTTAGAGGCTATCACCATCTCTTACCAACTTTCAGTTCACGGTTCTGGTGGCTATCCATCTCTTTTCTGTATGTCCACTTACTGTTATAGGAAAAAGTCTGTGGGCTGCATCTATTATCACTTAAATATATGTTTATTAAATATTCGAGTAAATGCATGTGCATGTAAGTGCATACGTGTAAGTGCATACATGTAAGTGCATACATGGTATTTATATACACATACAAAGACAGAGCAAGAGGCAAGTGGTAGAGGGAAAACGCACACATTGTACAGAAGGAAATAACTTTTAAACATAATGAATGTCCTAACTATTCATGTGTTCGTGTGACAGCCTGCTCAGAAAGTCTTTGAAGTACATAAAATTGACTTAACCTCTTCTGTTTATAGACAATGAAAATGAAAAGCCTTCATAATTAATGTAATATTAACATTATTTTAAAAACGCAGTTAATGGGAAGTCATCCATCTTCTGACAGAGTTAATTCAGTTTTTGCCACGTGTCTAGCACTGAATGTGAACATGTCATTATATATTATAAGGTGATGCTTTGCTGTACTGATTTTTTTCTTCTAAACACTAAAATCAGTGGGATGTTTGCTTAGTGTATTACCAACTCAATTCTTTGTCTATTTATCAAAATTAATTTATGCCACCTAGTACTACCAAATAGCACAGAAAAGTAAATGCAGTAACTAGGTAGCTTATTCCAAAAAATTCTGAAGTTGGTTGTGAATAAAACTTAGAATTGACTCTTCTTTGAAATAAGTGAATTTACTGATACTATATTTTCTTCTTAGAGATTTGCTACATCTTTGGAAAGCTGAAATTTCTGTTCAGTTTATTTGTTTATCTTTTAATAAGTGGGAAGAGGCACAATGGTCTGGTGATGTCCTTCAGTCTCCTGATCTTGAGGCTCTAGCTCAATGCTTCAACCATCAGTTTATGAGCTACTCTTACAAATCCCTCCTGCCTGTTGTTGCAGATGTTGCTGAAATACAACTATATTCTTGCATGTTTTCAAGACATCCACAATACAGAAAGAGAGCGAATATTGACATGACTAGGACACAGCACAGAATGGCAAGGTGATTTAAAAAAACTCGTTATGAGGATCGAGTGGAGACATGAAGAGGAAGGGACCACTTTGTTAGGGGAATCGGGAGGATCATTCAGACTGAAACTTGAGTTCTGAATGGAATCTGAGGTGGGAAGGAAATGCCCTTCAATCAATTCATCCTAGCAAGGTATTCTTCAAGGCAAAAAGTATGCGCACAAATTTGAGGGAGGATGGAGTGACAATTTCCACCTGTGAGTCAGGTCCTGAATGCCAGGTGATGTGGTTGTGCATTAATGAATGGACAGCGGGGCGCCGTTGGAAAATAGTTGCGCTGACAAGATTATTCTTTGATTCAAGGTCCCTCTACCAATGGAGTCCATTGGCTTAGGAGTGCTGCGGTACCAGAGGACCCGTAATCACTTGGGCATTGTCCTTATGGTTTCAAGGAACTAGATGAGCAAGACAAGTCTAACCCAGATGACACTGGTGGCAGTGAGAGGCATTATTAAGGAACAGTGTTCATGGGCTGGGCGCGGTGGTGCATACGTTTAGTCCCAGCACTCTGGGGGCAGAGACAGGTGGATCTCTATGAGATATAGGCCAGCCTGGGCTATGTAGAGATAGGGGGAGGGGGAGAGAGGGAGAGAGGGAGAGAGGGAGAGATGGAGGGGAAGGGAGGGGAATGGAGGGGAGGAGGAAGGGAGGGGAACGGAGGGGAACAGAGGGGAACAGAAGGGAGAGGAGAGGGTTAGTCCATAATGTGATGCTTTCCCCTTGGCTGAGAAACTCCTTACTCCAAATGCTGAGATTTTTGAAGAGAACTTATTTTCAATAAATCATGGATTTTGCTATTCTTGTTTTTCTTAGAACTAGAGAATATCTGCAGAGTTAATCAAATACAATATGTTATCGATTTCAACAAACATTTCCTTAGGTCAGAAGCTGTGATGGTAATACTTCAGTCTTTCCTGGTTGTTTAGAAGACACATATCAGCCTGGGTCTTTATGTGTCAACATTAAGAGTATCAGTCATCATACAACTTCCCTTTCTCTAAGAAGGCTGATTATAGAACTAAGTGGAAAAACTTACGCTTATATTTTTAATCAGCCATTTACTTGAATTACCTAGAATAGATTGAACTCTCGGCTTGTTGTTATACTTCCTCTTCTTTAGAGAAGTTAGTCTGATAATCCTGGCACACATTTTATTTGAAAGTGGAAAACATTCTTCATCTCATGTCGGGTTCTTTTGAAGGCTTGACAGATACTTTATGAGCAAATCTCATAAGAGATATCCAAACATTAAATAAGTTGAATAAGTTCTATAGTGAATTTAACAAAACAGCATGGTATCAGAAACAACAAAACTCTTCTTTTAAAAATATTATTTTTTAAAATTTTATGTGTATGAGTGCATTGCCTGCATGTATGCAAGTGCACCCATGTTGTACAATGCTGCAGAGGTCAGAAGAGGGCATCGGATACCCTTGAACTGAAGTTGTGGATGGTTGTTAGCTGCCATGTGGATGCTGGAAATTGAACTCAGGTCCTCTGCAAAAACAGCTAGTGCTCTTAACCCCTGAGTCATCCCTCCACCCCAATAGAACCATTGTTATTAACTCATGGAAAAATATAATAATATATGCTTCCATTTAAACAAAGCCATGGAGAAACAATGGATTTGATGTTTGTTCAGAGATATGAAAATTCTAGAAGAAGTTTGTATTCATGCACGTTAGGTTCTGTTCTCAACCCAACCAGTACAGACCAGGGTAGTGGTTGTAATACTGTATTTGTGCTGCTTTGTCAGGAAAAGGAAAGACTTCTAGCAATAGACTCCCTATTAAAGACACAATTATTTAATAAAATCTAGAAAAGATGTGTTGGTTTTCTGATAGGAGATTGATACTTTTCAGTATGTTCAGAATGAGAAAACATATTTTAATTAGAAGCACTTTGCATGAAGGAATTTTTTCAATTTCTACCAACTGCTTCCTTCAAAATATTTTGAAAAAGAACTTGTCATCCCATCACTTGGGAGGCTGAGGCAGGAAGACCATGAGTTTCAGGCCAGCCTGGGCTGCATGGAAAACCTTTCTCAAAAAGAAGAAAAAATAAGTTAAAATAATGGACCACACTTCAGAATCAATCCTTTCTCCTGAAGCACTTATTGTATAAAATGTTAGGTCAGAGTAGAACAAAATACTGTGTACTTGACTATCCCTTCCTTTCCTGTTTTCAGAGTTCCGTAAAAGGGATCTGCTATGACCTACATTTTCACACAGAGCCGCATCTGGCTTTTCCAATCGTAGTTAAAGGAATATTGAAGTACGTATCTCCCAGTATTCACAGAGCCAAGCTTCTTACTGGAGTAATTATGAAGGCCACTATTGAAGTACTTGATAGTCATCACTGGAGACCCCAGAAGCTGTCAAAGTGGAAGATTAGCTTCGGCCTTAGGACTACTGCGCTTTTTGAAATTAGCAATTGCCAGTGCTATTATAGCAATAAGCAATTACCAGTTTCATTAAGTTTCCTTTTTCAAAGTGGTCTCAGTTTGGACAGGTTCATATGTCTTCCCATTTGGACTTCAAACATTCAGAATTGCTGCTGCTTCTGCTTTAAAATCTGGTTCACTGTACTCACAAGTGCATTTGTGATAACTTATTTGTTTCCTTTGAATTTTGTTTTTGTCTTTTAAATCGCCCCCTAAGACTGTTTCATAAGCTAAGAGGATAGACTCTGCAAGGTGCCCTGTGAGGGTGGCTCAGTAGACGATCTAGATTAGACTGTATGTTCCAGTGAACACATCTGATGAAAAATTACAGCCATGTGTCATTACAAAGAATGACCACAGGAAAAAAATGAAATAGAGTAAAATAGAAACCAAATTCTTTTGGTTAAATAGAGATGTAAACGAGGCATGCTAGTATAAACAAACATGCACATTTTGGGGTGGCCAGAACATTATCTTAACAAACAACTACTTTGGGGACAGTTAACATCTTCATAAACTTCCATTTCTTTCCAATAGCACAGTCTTATTTGTTGAAGCCTAGACTTGTAAAACGACGTTTTAAATCATACCCGTTTACACCCAGTAGGGCTATGTGGCGGCCTTCGCTCTGTTTCCTATTAGCTGCGCTCCTCCCTCTGCTGCTTCGTTTTGCATCTCATTCGGCTCCAGGAAAAGGACAAAACGGAATAAATGAAAGCACTAGGAATGAGACCAGATCAGGAGAAGTGTTCACGGTAAGGTCAGGCGTGAAGAACCTGCTCAGGATAACCATTTAGTTGTTTGAAGATGTTAATGATATGTAGTACATCTGAATTGACCTAGAAACAAAAAGCATAAAGCAATGAATTTGGAGGAAAAAGAAGCACATAAATTATTAAAATTTTTTTGATTAACATGAATATATTTAGGCCACTATAAAAACTCATAATGGATACATTAGTAGAATATTATGAATTTCCTATAAAATTAGAAATTTCTGAAATTAACTCAAGAAATGGAAAAATTGACTGAACAGATAGAATTAAAAATCAGCTGACTCAAAATCCTACTGTCCCCCATGACCCCTATGAAGGCAGGAGGTTGGTAAGCATGTGGAGATCGCTAGACCAGCTGCTAGAGGTAGGGGGCATGGAATCTCCTTACCCTAGAAAGATTGTTACAAACTGAATAAAGATAGGGTTATAAAATCAGAGACTCATACCTTCTGCATAGAAATTATGCATAATTCAATCAAAGTAAATTTGGCGTCTGGTATGTGACATTGTATAGAAATAATCAGCCTCCTGGGTATTTGTATCATGAGAGGTGTATGAGTCTATATCAGGACAATCTTTTCATGACTGAGCCTCAATAACAAAGGGATTCTGGGAAATAGCACGGCCAGGCATTCTCTCCAACTCATGTCCAGTAAAATAAAAAGTTGCTCTTTCAGCTCTTGGATCTGGGCTGTCCACGTGACTTGCTTTGACCCATAGGCTGTTAGCAGATACAGCACAGAAGAGTCTTAAGTGGTTGTGCTCCAAGCCTTCCTCACTGTCCTGATGTGAGCTCCATTGTCAGCATGGGACAGAGCGGGCTCTGCTAGGCCAGTAGGCCTTTTCGCTGTCTGTAGGCCACCTTACCTGGGAGAGCAGACCTGCTCCATAGGCACACCCAGTCATGAGAGACTCTACACTATTGCTTTGTATTGGTTTGGAAGCATTTTGTTACTCAGCAAAGGCAAAACGGTACAGCAGCATATAATCCTAGATGAAAGAATTTAGTAATTCCATAGCAGAAGCATTAGAACTTTCTCTCTCTTTTTTTAATAGAACTTCTCAATGTGATTAACAATATTTATCTAAAGCGCTCAACTAATACATTTCATATATTTAGTAGTGAAGCTTTAGAAGTATCCTTATTCAAAGTTAGAGCCAGTCAAGTTCTCTCTCTCTCTCTCTCTCTCTCTCTCTCTCTCTCTCTCCCTCTATCTATCTATCTATCTATCTATCTATCTTTTTTGAGACAAGGTCTCTCTGTAACCCCAGCTGGCTTGGAACTATGTAGACCAGGCTCCTGGGTGCTGGGATCAAAGGTATGCACCACTACACCTGGCTTATATCTTCTTTTTAATTTTATGCCGGAAGTTGTTGCCAATGTAATAGAATAGTAACAAGAAAATGAGGTATATACATTAGAAATGAAAAGAAACTAATGACTGTATTGAAGATCACACAGAAGAGATTGTAAATCCTGTTTGAACAAAATACTGCAGTAGTGGTAATGTTGAAGAGCTGCAGGACATAGAGCACTTTCTTTGCTGGGTAGCATGTTTTATTAGTCATTAAACTGTAGTAGCATTGCTGGAGAGATGTTCAGTGGTTAAGAGCACTGGCTGCTCTTGCAGAGGACTGAGGTTCAGTTCCCAGAACCCACATGGCAGTTATCAACCATCTGTAACTCCAGTTCCAGGGGACTCGACACCCTCTTCTGGCCTCCATGAGCATTGGCTGATAGGGATGCACTTACATACCTGCAGGCAACACACTCATACACATAAAATAAAAAATAAAATATTTTTTAAAATTGTAGTAGAAGATAGGATATTGTGCAGGCACAGAAAAATAACCAGTGGAACAGAATACAGAGGCAAGAAAGAGGACTAGACACTTATCAGAACCTCAGGAGGCACAGCTGATAATAACACTGTGTTGGGAAAGACTGAACCAACTACTTTAAGTTGACTAAAGACTTAGTGAACAAATGAATAAAAATATGACTTTAAAATGATACATAGAGCATTGTCTTTAGGATTATAAGGAAGGAATCATTTTTAAAAAAATACACAGAAGTGTAAGCAATAATGAAGAGATTGAAATTACTAAATTGTAATTTAAAATTATTTAGCAGTTGGGGCTGGAGAGATGGCTCAATGGTTAAGAACACTGACTGTTCTTGCAGAAGACCCAGGTTCAAATCCCAACACCCACATGGCAGCTAACAACTGTCCATAACTCCAGTTCCAGGGGATCCGATAGCCTCATCTGTCTTCTGTGGGCATTGCACGACACGGAAGCACTTACCTACATGCAGGCAATACACTCATACACATAAAATAAAAATAATAAAATATTTTTAAAAACTATTTAGCAGTCACAATGAAACTTATCGTAAACATCTGTGAATTGCAAGCTGCGGGAGAGTAGTCACACAGAGATGACTAATATTCCATACTGAACTTTCAAGATCTTCTTTTGAAACTGGGATGACACAATCTTGTAATCCCAGCACTAGTGAACCAGGAGCAGGTGGATCCTGGGGCTCTCTTCCCTGCCAACCAACCTGCTAGGTGGGTTCCAGGCCAGTGAGACCTTGTCTCAAAAAGGAGTGGAGAGAGCCTCAGGAACAACACCTGAGTCTGTCCTTCAGCCTGTGCATGGACACATACATGTGCACATGAACACACACACACACACACACACACACACACACCTCTGTTTGTTTAAGCTAGACTTGGACTAAGGCAGATCATGGAGAAAACCCTCTTGTGAATCAACTGATAAAGATAAAGAAAAAAAGACACCGAATTTCACCAGCAACCAAGGAAATGAAAATGCAAACATCTCATACCTTTGTGTGGAGGCTACAGTTTAAGAAAACATGAGTGTGTTGTCAAGAATGTAAGTAGGTTTGAATCAAGATTGTATGTGTATGACTCGAAAAACCCACTTATGGAAAATAATTTGATAAATTTGGTAGACTTGAACCTGAACATGCTATTGCACAAAATTTTCACAAGTTCCGTTTTTGAAACGCGTCTTAAAAAATAATCCACTAGAAGGACACAAGGAAATGTATTCAGAATGCTTTATTTTATTGTGTGTGTGCATGAGTGTGTGTGAGTGTGTACATGTGTGTGTGAGTGTGTGTGCATGAGTGTGTGTGAGTGTGTGCATGAGTGTGTGTGCATGAGTGAGTGTGTGTGAGTGTGTGTGCATGAGTGAGTGTGTGTGTGCATGAGTGAGTGTGTGAGTGTGTGTGTGTGAGTGTGTATGAGTGAGTGTGTGAGTGTGTGTGTGTGAGTGTGTGTGTATGAGTGAGTGTGTGTGCATGAGTGAGTGTATGAGTGTGTGTATGAGTGTGTGTGTGCATGAGTGAGTGTGTGTGTGTGTGTGTGTGTGTGTGTGTGAATGTGTGTACCTGTCCCATATTGCCCCAGAGAGTGTGTCAGATCCCCTGGAGCTGGAATTACCAGAGGTTATGGACTGCCTGACATGGTGCTTGGAACTACCCTACTGTCCCTGGAAGAGCCCTTGAACACTGAGCTATCTCTTCAGTCCCTCAGTCATTCTTTATAAACGTAAATCTTACCATGAATTGATGAATGCTTTCTGGATATCATCTTAATGCCAAAGACCCAACACAGGATGCATCTCAGAAACACAAGGTTGGGGATGGAGAGAGGTTCAGCACTTTGGATAGCTTGCCGCTTTTGCAGAGGACCCAGGTTTGGTTCCCATCACCCATGTGGTGACTTGGAGCCTGTAACTCCAGTTTTAGGGGATACAACACTCTCTTCTGGTCTCTCTGGGCACCAGGTATGCATGTGGTTTGCAGACACACACATCAACACATAAAATAGAATAAAAATAAATAAATCTTCAAAAAACCCATTATGTTGATAGAAAATAGACAAGCATGTCATTGCTTATATAAGCCTTTAAAAATGTAGATAAGACCATATATTATTTACAGGCCTCTATGTGGTCATGGTACAGAGTACCATGAGACTGAAAAACAGCACCTTAGGCTGAAAAACAGGTGGAAGATGGGGGAAGGTAACACTTGGATCTACAAATGTCTCAGCTGGATGCGTAACAGTTTATTTTCAAAGCATTCAAAGCAAAAATGGAAATATTTAATGTTTAATAAAGCTGGCCAAAGAAAAGAACAAGCCCTTCTCTGTAACTATCTTGAAGGTGATGATATTTCATTAAAAATGGAGTTGAATGAATCCGCATTGTGTCGCATTGTGTTCTAAGGTCTGGGACTCTGAGGCATTTGGCCAGAGGAGGCATCAAATGATAGAAAGAGAAGTCCAGAGGTTGACGTGGTTGTGGGCTTCTTTATTGATACAAGCCCCTTTGCTTTGGAGCACTGTCTGCCTTATGGCTGAATTTTTCTATTCGTGTTGGTTGATTTTTGTAGAGCTAGGGTATAAACTCCTTTCCTTGGATGTCCTAGGAAGCACTTTACCATTTAGCTAAATCCCCAGTACCATGGCTGATTTTTAAACAAAGATAAATAAAATGTTATAGATGTGGTTTAGCTTTGAGGATGTTAATCCATCAGTCATTCACACTTGTGCCATAAAATAATCATGCTATTATTTTGTTTTTTTGAGACAAGGTCTCCCTGTAACTCCAACTGGCCTGGACCTCACTATATAAACCAGGCTGGCCTAATCTTCCAGAGATGTGCCTGCCTCTGCCTCCTGAGTGCTGGGATTAAAGGCTTATGCCGCCACATTGTCTGGCATGCTATTAATTTTTTTAATTGATTTTTATGGTTTGATTGAGATCTAATGATGTGTATTACATGATCTTTTGTGTGTGCAATTTAATAGCTTTTAGTGATTGCAGAAAATTTGACACTATCACCACAGTCCAGTTCTAAAGCATTTTTATTACCTGTCAAATTCCCACCAGTTTGTCAGACTCCAATCTGTGTCTGCACCCCAGGAGACGACTGATTTGCTTCTGTCTCTACAGATTTGCATTTTCTGGATGTTTCACACAGATGGAATCATAGAATGACATGTTTTGCATCTAGTTTCTTTCAGCTAAAATGTTTTGAGGTTCATCCATGTGGTCGGATGTATCAATAGTCTGCACATTTTTATCAACAATCAGCAGTGTGTTACATGGGCAATCTGTCTGGTACATCAGTATATGAACTGTTAGTCATTTCAGCTCTTCTCAATTTGTAACTCTTTTGAAAAATTTCTCTTATTTATTCATGTGTGTGTGTAAATGCACACATACCATGGCGTGCATGTAGAGGTAAGAGGACATCTTGCATTGGTCAATTCTTTCATTCTACCATGTGGGTCCTAGGGGGTTCGAACTTGGTTCGTCAGACTTGGTGACAAGCAGCGCTCCCTGATAAGCCATTTCACTGGCCCCCAAGTTGGAGCTTTTATATGTAGCACTGCAGTAAACATTCATATCCATGTCTTTGTAGACACACACACACACCTTTCCACTTAACTTGGGAAGATTCACAGAAGTGGTATTATTGGGTCATTCTAAATTATTTTGTATTAACAGACTACACTCCAGGATGATTGCGCAATTTCATCTCTCCACTAGTAACATGGGCGTATTCTGGCTTGTTTACATTACTGACAAAATTTTTATTACCTGTGTTTTTATTATAGCCATTCAAGTGGCTGTGTAGTGATACCTGGTGGTTTTAATATACATTTTCCAAATGATAAACTATATTGGACTGTGTCTACGTATTTATTTTTATGCCTTTTGCAATATTTCCAATTAGATGATGATGATGATTTTTTGAGTTATAAAGGTGCTGATCTGGATACAAGTCCTTTACCAAGTAAAAGGTTTACAAGTAATTTCTTTCTGTAAGAAAGAATGCAAGTTTCAGTGGTGTTTTATCTATATAGACTGTATCTCACATGGTCATAATTTAGGCTGAAAGAACTCCTGAGAAGCCAATTAGAGAGCCGAACATCATCACCATAGCTGGTAATTCAGTCAATAAGTTGGCTTTCCTGTGGTTGGTTTGCTGTTTCTCTCTAAAGGAGACGTATATCTTGTTGAAAATATGGATTCAGTTGTGTTAAAACTCCTGCATTTAAGTTGCTGGTGATTCCGGCAAAGCAATTATGCATTTTCTCCTCACTTAGTCTAAAAATAGAGCAATTGTTGAAAAGATTCTTTGAAGTTTTCCCCTTCTTTGCCATCTGAGCCAGTTTCCAAAGCCTGCACACACACACACACACACACACACACACACACACACACACATACACACACGCATGCATGCACACACGCACACACACACATACATGCATGCACACTGTATGTATATGTAACACACTATATATGTATTCAACATGCATTTTTATTGCTTCAAAATGTAAGAGTCATTACTGCGCCAATTACGAATGTTACCCTCCTAGTTGTTGAGTTAACTCCTTGACAAAATTAGTGTCAAATAGAAAACGATTTATTAAAAAACTTACCAGTAATTATACTTATAAAAGACAATGTTACTACTATTTCTGGAAGGCCAAACTCCTAAAAGAACAGTGTTAATCAACATTAAACCTACTGGGCTAGGTAACTCCTAATCCACCTTCTAGGGTTATCTGGGAGACACCACTACATTCGCAGAAGTCGCTGGGTGCCTCTGCTCTCAGCTTTAGGGGCAGAATTGCTCCTCTTTTAAAAAGAAGAAAAACAAAGTTTCGTAACCTGCCCTTATTGGCGTGAAATGAATGTCCTTTGCACTTGAATATGCCTTTTGTTTCATTTTCAAAAGACTTTCAAAAAGAAAACCTTGTACGAACACCTGGCATTTCACAAATTGTGTTGCTTAAGGGCACTTTTCCTGGGATTTGTTTTTTATTCATGCGTTGAAAGGGCAGAGCATAAACAGATCATTTTTCCTGTGCTCTACCTTCCTGTGATTTAAGAGACAGTGACAGGGAGAGCAACACATCATCTTTGATGTGTTCTGTTGAAGGATAATCTTTTTAAGACAAGTAAACACATAACTCTTTAACAAATATAAGATAAACTCACATTAAATATTTTATTTAAGTCATTTCTTGAGAGACACTGGGTTGAGATTACAAATTTCAGAGGCGAATCTAACACATTCCACATGTATGTGGAGTAGAGAAATGTTGAGATGCTTGTGCTAAAATGATGGAGGCAAGGACAGGGCTACAATTTTCACTGGAGACCCTTGGGAATCTTTTTGCCTCATCTTAAGTTTTCACATAATCTCATGCAGGTTTTGTTAAACATTTTCTGTAACTTTGTCTCTGTCAGGTCCACTGTGGTGAAAACAGCTGTAGACAGCACTTGGTAAACTGGGCATGATTGCATTTGAATAAAACTATTTCTGGATGATAAAGTTGGAAGTCCACATTTCCGTCCTTTGTGTGTTGTCTGTTTTCCAACAATTCAAGAATTTTAAAAACATTCTTTGCCATGGACTGTACAAAACCAGCCTGTGGATCGAATTTTGCTAATTTCTGCTCTATAGAGAAAAAACTGAAAAGGTAAATGAAAAAAGTGAACTAGAATTAGCACAGGCTGCCAAACAGTAAATTCACGGTAATAAATTATCAGAGTTCATAGTCTGATTATAATACAGGTTCAAAGATGCATGTGCATTTGAGGGAATACATATAAAATAACAATAAAATAAATATATCCAGACTAAAACAGTTGGAGAAAGCATGCTTGCCTAGATGAAAATCACTGTCCTGCTCTTAACTGGAGTTATTATCACCAAAATGTATCAGCTACTTTACTCCCAAGAGTGAACTCCACGTGATGAAGTCCAAACCACCTTTGATGGCGAGGATTCTGAGAATTGCCTTTACCCGACTCTGAAGCGTATTTGGAACAGACTCTTTCTGTGGGTTCTTGAAAAGCAGTACAGTTTAGAACCCAACTCCTATGGAGAGCATGAAAGCTTCTTTATATAAGCTATGGCTAAGTGTCTTTTATTGCGCATTTTAAAATTGTCCTTATAGTGTACCAGTTTCCCAGACTGTCTCAACCCAACCTTTTGAGAACATTTTTATTAGCTCTCACTCACTTGTGGGACAAATAAACCACTTTGAGTCTGTAGATTAGGCCCACCTAGAGAATCATCTCTTTATATATCTATATTATATCTTCCACTGCTTTACAACTATCATGCATATATAGGGTTCATCAGATATGGTTTTGATGTTCATGGGCATGATGTTTTAAATTTTTTATTTTCATGAAGGAGCTAATAAAAATTAGTAGCTTGTTTTCTATCATCTGTACAACTGAGCACCGTGAGCCGTTTGCTTTTGCCTTTGTGCTTTGCTGTGTGGTGGGCTGTACATGGTGTTTTAAAGTGTAATTTTTACCATATTAGACTAGTAGTATATGTGGCCCCATATTATAGAATATGCATTCTAGAGTAGAAAGAAATCCACAATCACTGTAGAGTGCCAAATCATAAGTACATTATATGTAGTGGACCATATCAGACAAAAGAAGCCAAAGGTAGCATGCAAATGTATGCAAATGAGGGGTGTGGCTATAGGCAGAGAAAGCTGTGTACAAAGCATGAGTTGAATTCAATATGGACCAGCAGTCTTGGCTTCCTTCGCTGGTTCATTACTGCTCCTCAACATGTGCTGAATTTCACATCTAAAGATTTGAGTACATTTACAGAGAAATTAGGTGTCTATGAGTTGTTTGCAGAATGCTCCTCCGTTTATAGTAAAACTTTAAAAAATGGGTTATTTTTCAAACTGGATGTTAACAAATTCTCTCTTAAAATTGATTTTTTTTTTTTTTTTGCAGTAGTGGCACTTTTTTTTAATTAGAAGAAGCATTTCATTACAACAGCATTAACCTATTCAATAACATTTTTCTGAGCTAGGGTACATCTCTTTCAAAATTGGCTGTACATTTTTAGGTTTACAGATGAATTGTTGCGCTTGTACAATCTTTTACTCATTATAAACTCTATAAGACATAAAATTAAATGAGGTTTTAACATTTAAAAAAGATCTCCACTTCGTTGTTAAAATACACAGTTTCATACAGAAAAATTCATTTTAAGGCAACTGACATTGAGACGTTTTCACATGCATTTCTAGTCTCTATATATATGACTATTACTGGTCACAGTCGCTTACTTTCTGAGTTCCTTGGCATCTGAGTATGAATATAAACTCATCAGATAGACAGCCTTCCTCTCCCACTAGAGCCTCCATCCTCTGTCATCCCTGCCACTGTCCACTGTGTTGTCAAGACCCCCATCTATTCCCCCCATCTGCCCTTCTGGTAAATCTAGTCAGCCAGAGGTCCCTGTTCCAGGAGGATCAGCTGTTCCTCATTTACGGCAATCCATTGTCAGTATTCCTTTGGATAGAATTGGGGTCTGCTGTTCATTTTTCCAGTAGTATGTTGGGTTACTAGCTGGAAGAGCCTTTTTCCATCCTGGCCAACAACTCGACTGAAGGTATTGCCTGTCTGTGTGTTTGTCTGTGTGCATATGTGCACTGAAGTGTCAGCTCCCAAGTGAGGCTACAGGTGTCAGATCCATCCCCTGGAGCTGCACTTAGTTACAGGGGGTTGAGCTACCCAATGTGGGTGCTTGGAACTGAACCTGGGTCCTAGAGAGCAGTTAGTGTTCTTAACGACTAAATCATCTCTCCAGCCCCACTAGCACATTCTTGAAGAAAATCATCCTAAATACGTTTTAAAAACAATTGTCCACCGAGTATGGATACCCTCAGTGGCCTTGCCTTGGACGCATGGTCCTAACTCGCACATTTTATTAATAAAGTGCTAACCGTGTCCCCCAGGTACTAGGCCAAATTTTCTCAACCCTCATGGGTTGAAGGATTCTTAGGAGCCAGCCAAACCAGAGGTGCTTGGGTAAAGAAACCAGTAGTTAAGGTGCATTGTTTGGCAAACCAGAAAGAAAATTCCTAAGTGACAGGTCCCTAAAAGTCTGTATGTCTAATTATCTATATACATGGTCTATAAATTATCATTTCTTGCTCAACCTATTAGTAGATAGCAAATTCTGAGTTGATTGATTTTATGAATGAATTTATATTATTTATTTTGAATAAATCCTGAAAATGTTTCATATGAGACTTATTTAGTTTATAATAGTTTCTTTAGTATTCTTTATAAAGTCACTTAATATTTCCTTTAATAGATTATTTTCATTCTCAAATATTGACATTTGTTTATTTTTTGCAATTCACATTGTGGGACTACATGCATAGATTTCTTTTTTTAAGATTTATTTATTTATGATGTATATGTTTGCCTGAATGTGTGTGTGTGTGTGTGTGTGCCCCACATGTGTGCCTGGTGCCTGTGGAGGCCAGAAGAGGGCTGGATCCCTTGGAAAATTAAAGGTGGCTGTGAAGTGCCAAATAGGTGTCAGCAACCAAACCCAAGTCCTCTGCAAAACCAGTAAGAGCTCTTAATCAATAAACCATCTCTCCATCCCCTGCACAGGGTTTATTAATATTTTTATTAAATATTGTTATTGAGCTTCTGTAATTTCATGCAACAGTTCTTAATCAAATTTAGCCCCCCTCCCCTATCCATGCCTCCCATCCCCCCACCAGACCTCATGCACTCTGCCATACACGTTAAGTCCTATCCAGTCAGGCATTTGTACCCGAATGTCCTTTGGTGTAAATTCATCCACTGGAGTCTAGTCAGCCCACCTAGAGATCGTATGTGAGTCATACGTTCCCTCACCTAGCAATAACCAGTCTCCAGTAGTTCTCAGTCTAGAGCCAGCCTACCACCTATTTCTCTCCTCCCCTTTGGCCCTTGTTTAATTGAGTTGGCATGGGCCTGTGCTTAATGTCACCATTGCCACAAGTTCATATGTGCAAGCTTCCAGTGGCCTGGAACCCTCTGCTTCCCTGTGTTCATGAACCAGCCCTGGCTCTTACAATCTTTCTGTCCCCTCTTCCACAATGGTCCCTGAGCCGTGGTGGGTGAGGTTCCATATAGGAGTCCCATCCTTCACTCTACAGTCTCTTATTCTTTAAAACTTGGTCAGTTGTGGCCTTGTGTGTGCATCGCACTCTGTTGTATAAGGAAGCTTTACTGGTGAGAGTTGAGGGATCCATTAATTTTCTCTCTACCCCTTGTTCTACTATGTTCCATGAGCCTTAGCTGTAGAGGTTAAACTGTAGATTTGTCACCTAGTACTGGGCATCTCTCAGAAGTATGTTCTCTGTCTCTAACCAGATGTGCAATTCTTCAGAGCCTCCATCTGTTGCAAAAAGAAGCTTCTTTGATGGGTAGTGTCTGATATGCTTGTCTATCATATAAGGATCAATATTTAGCATATAGAAAAAAATTCATTTGTCTAGAGAAAGGAAAGAGAGGTTTCTCTAGGATCTATGTTCTCTCCTGCCATGTGATTTGGCTGAGTTTGCAGTGCCACCCATGAGTTCACTCCCATTGAGAGAGCCTTAGGTCCAATTAGGTAGCCATTGATTCTCCCCAGATAACGGTGCTACTGCTGCATCAGTAGAGGTAGTTTGTCATGCCCGTTGTTATGGTTATTAGGTTTTAAGGCTGTTGAACCACTGATTGTTTTTCTCCCTTGGCAGTTTGCATATCATCATCTAGCATTATGATAGCCAAACTTTGGTTAGAAGGCTTCCAGATCAGTTCCTGCTCCGTAGCTTCAAGACCCGTATCTGAAGTATGTCCTGTCTTCAGCAGTCGGGTCTTATCTACTAGTTCTTGAAGATAATCAAGAGTTATGGCAATATCCTCTGTTACTTTGGGAGTCTCTTAATATTTTTGTAGTTTGGTTTCTTGACTTGTTTCTCTTTTTATATCAATATATTAAAGAATTGCTTGGTTGAAAGGTAGTCTTTAGAAAGTTATAGTATGAGATGGCTTTCTATGGAGAAATCATTTAGTATTTAATTTTTAAAAATTTGTAATTGATATTTAAAATCCAAAATTTTGAGTAAAATTAGTGCCGTCAATCTGGTCTACAGTATAAATTTACCTAGAGACATTCCAAAGCCAGATGTTATCAAGTGTTAATGAGGTCACTGTTGATCACAGAACTATAGCAATTGTGCCATTTAATGAGACGATGCTGAACTAGTAGCTTAAACCCCAAAGTATGAAATGGTGAAATGTGAGAGCTAAAACCACAAAAAACCCCAAATCCATTTCATCATATCACAAGTGCTGAAGTTTTACATGTTAATTGCTACAAATATAAAACCAAGGCTGATATATACATAATAGGATCATGAAAGGGATAGATGACTGTATAAAAATATGTGACGGAAAACCAATTCCTTACAACAGTTGAAATGTTTGGTAATTGTTGAGTAATCAGCTTCAGGCAGAGCTGAAGTAGAGAGAGCTGCAGTGGCCTTGTTAAAGGGGCCAAGTGTGTCCTCTTGGTTGAGTGGAGACTTGCAGCAGATTCAACACGGATAAAGCCTGGTGGTCAAGTAAACATCTCATCACACATTTTCCATCAATTATAACCATACAAACGGATCCAAACTTTCCACCCGTTTGGCACCTACGGATGCCAAAGAGCAGAAGTTTCTGGGCTGTCCTCTGTTTATTAGCAACTGCCCCGGGGTCACAGTCTACTCCCTCAAGCTCTTAGAGGAGACCCGGGGCTCAAGAGCAGAAGGCGAACAGACTGTCAGCATATACAGCAAGCTCCACTCTGGTCTAACCCAGGCTACTGGTCCCCAGTCTTGTGGTTGATTTTATTTTTTGAGGATGTTTTTACAGGGAGTGAGGAATGTATTTTTTCCCATTTTAAATACTGTATGAATAACAAGTGAAATTTATTTGAACTTTCATGAGGTATAAGGAAAAATCATATAAACCTGCTGTGATAAATGAACTTTTCTCCTCTGCAAGGGCTATGTGTTGCAATTTATTTATAGCCTAAGATATATTTGATGTGTGGATAAGAAGTCCAAAGGCTTTAAAGGGAAAAAAATAAGATGCTGTGCGTGAAGCTGAGGTGGGCATCCAGGTCTCTGTCTTGTCTTTAGTCCTTTGAGGCAAGGATTCCCCCAAACCTGGAGCTCAGACTGTGTGTTTTCCCCCTTAAAATAATCATCTAGACCAGAGCCAGCATGTCCCAGAGGCCCTCCTGTCTCTGCCCTCACAGCATTGGGCTTAGAGATGCTTGCTAAACCATGCTGGCTTCTTATGTGGCTGCTGGGATCTGAACGCAGGTCCTCACAATTTCCCAGCAACCACTTTAACCACTGAGCTGTCTCTCCGGCCCTGTTATTTTTGTTTTTAAGGAAACAGAAGCATAGTCCTCCATGCTTTTGATGTATATTTAGAAAGTGTTTATCACATGGTTTGTTTCTAATTTTATAGAATTTCTTTCTGTAATCTATGAGCTCGCTGCCTTTCAGGACTTGGTATGAACATATCCTACAATTTTCAAGGGAACGTAGATCTTTACAAAAGAACAAAACTATATGGACCATTGAAAAATGCTTCTAAATTACAAAATACAAGTACATAGAATTTGACGAGTGTGCACGTATGAAGCTGAAAAGCACAGCCTTCCAGTACCATGTGTTACAGGGACACACACACTTCCCTGCTAATCCTCAGACCCTCTGCAAAGGGATTTAGATGCCTCAGAGATGTTCCTTACACTTTATCATTCATCAATAGCCTCATCCTTTAATATGTGGCCACTTCTTATCTCCTGTGGCTGTTTCTATGCTATTATATGTGTCTACTTCATTTGACACCATAAATAGCATTTTATAACACAAATTACATATGCAATGATGGGGGAATTACTATAGTTTCTTCTATAATATTACAGAATATTACATAGAACTGGTATGTATTTTATGAAATTTTGCTCTTGTGTGTATACTAAGGTTTGAATTTTTACTGCTCAAAAAAGACTGAAATAAACCTAAGTGTGCATATTCTGGGACACCTGTAAACTATAAATAGACCTAGAAGTGGAGTTGTTGGACCACAGTGTGTTTCTGGTTAATATGTCAGTGCTCTCTGCACCTCTCTAAAAAGTTAATTATCCCACTGAGGCTATATGAGAATGTTCATTTTCTAATAAGCTTGCTGGCAATGTGTTTTATAAACCTTATTATGTTTGTAATATTATGAACAAAAAGTGAGATATTATGCTTGTCTGATTTGGATGAATCTGATTAGTAATGAAATTGAAATTTTTTCATGTGAATTGACCATTAGCATAGATCTTTCCTATCCAGATTTGTGCAAGTGTGTGTGTGTGTGAGAGAGAAAGAGAGAGAGAGAGAGAGAGAGAGAGAGAGAGAGAGAGAGAGAGAATCTTTATAAGGTTCTTTTTTTCTCCTTTGGTTTTCCTTCTCTGTCTCTTTCTAGGATTCCTGTCAGGGGAATGGTAGACTTTATATCTAATCATTATAGCTACAATTTTTCCCATCACGCTGTTCAACGTTTTGTCCCTCTCATCCAGCTCTGGTCCACTCTGTTCAACACAACTGTCTCCATGTTCTTGAAGTCTCCGCATCAGAATTTCTACTTTGCTAGAATGGATTCATGTTTGTTTTTGTTATTCCAAAAGGTAGCAGTCACAGTAATTACAAACCCAAAGAGCTAGCGTCTCTGATTGGTTGCTAATGTGCTGTCTAATCTAGTTTTACTCAAAAGGATATCTGTATCCTAGGGTTGTCGCCAGTTCTCTTCTGAAATTACCTTAACTCTGTTAGATTTTGACATTAGTCTAGTCCCATCTGCTGTGTGTCTTCAATAAATTTATAATTGTCCCCAATTCCCATTGCTTTCCACTGTTTACATTTCTTCATGTACCCATTCCGAAGGCTTCTAGCAATGCGGGGATTTCCTTCTTAGCATTTCTCCTCTGTGGTTGTGAGGGAGGAGAAAGGCCCACAGTGGATCTGGGGCTTGCCTTTGATTCTAGAGCGCTCAGGCTACAGGTGTTTGCTGCCACACCTGGCTCCATTTCCCACCTTGATCTAAGAAGACTGTTTCCTTTAGTGTTGGAAAAAACTGTCTGTAGTTAAACAAATTATGCATTTATTTGAAGCAATTATTATTTTAAAGTGACACCTTTATGATTGACACACAGTTGAATTTGGTCTTGTTACATTTTACCCATTTGAATTCCAGTAGAGATGAAGACTTTTGCCTTCTTCTGACATTTGCAGGCATTTCAGGACAGAGGTGAGTTTACATACATGTAGCGATTACACTCATACACATGTAATAAAATAAATAAGAAATATTTTTTTAAAAAAGAAAAGTCTGAGTTTGGATGACACATGCGAATTTGTGATGGTTCTGTGTCTAGACAAAGGAGAGCAATCTGTGCTTCCATGGACACGGGCATTTCTGGCCTCTGAGCATGCCACACTCTCCCTCTCCTCCATGTTTTTGTTTTATTTCTTTCCTTTACTGTGACATCATTTATGTAGTAGTATCTCGTAGGTGCTGGGCTCTGTGTTAGCTCCAACACATGCAAAGTCAAGGGAGCTGAACATGGTTTGGACACATCTTTTGACTTTTACATGTGTGCAAAGATCAAACAACACAGTTCATCTGTAAACACTTTGAAAAGTGCGGGATACTAAAAGGTGCTCCGGCATGTACAAGGAGCTACAGACCCCTTTGACTTAAAATTGGGCAGAGAGATTTGCTAAATTCACCCTAAAATCTTTCATACCATCACCTTCAGTGGTATCAAATTGAAGCTAATAATGATAGCGCCAAGAGGCTCCTCAAAGAATCACGTCCCTGAAGAAACTGTGCTTTCACTTTAAAGGTACACACACTCGGGTGGGCCCTTAAAGATCAATACTTATCTCCTGTAGCTCTGTTAGATAGAAATCAAGTGAGATGATCTGTACACAAGCTTTCTATCAACTGTAAAGTGCTGTTGTTGTGAAGGCAGATGTCTTAAGCTATTAGGGAACAATTTGGGTAAGACATAAAAACAGGCATATTCGGTGCACATCTGGACAAGAAAAGGCAATAGAGTGCATCTTAAACAAAATTAGAATTACCTATGTGATCTGTTTTGAAGGATGCTAGATGAGACTTTATGACCAAAGGTATCCTCTGTCTGTGAAAGAAATTGCTTTTGTTTGATGTCAGTAGTAGGTATGTGGTAAGCCTTTGGAGGTATTTTGCTGCATTTTTATTGGGTAGACAGTTGGCTAAATGTTGGTGATGGCATTTTCATCGTCGTTACTCTTCCTTTGATGTTAATGAGGGTCAAACTTTGAGTAAAATGCTTTTCCTCTCCCCCCACCACTGTATCAAAATTAAGTGCCTGTTACATGAAGTGTTATATTGAGTTCTTGGTTTAAAGTCAAGAATTTCAAAGCTGTTCATGAAATTTCTCCATAGAGCCACAAAATGGTTGGAGACAAAGTCTTATGAGAAGAAACAATTAGAGAAGATCATAAGAGAGTGCTCTGTGTTGTTTTCTTATTATTATTTCATTTGTGTATTTACAATGTGTGTCTGTGTGTATGCAGTTGTGTGTGTGAATGTGAGTGACTGTGTGCCTTTGGAGGTCAAAGAATGACCTTGGGGTGGGTCCCTGCTTCTGTCTTGTTTGAAACAGGGTCTCTGTTGTTTTGTGAGGTTTCCGAGATTCTTGGGTCGCCACCTCCCATCTCCCGGCAGGAGTTCTGCTATCTGTCTGGTTCCCACTTGGGTTCTGGGGATTCAAACCCAGGTCCTCGTGCTTACAAAAGTGCCATTTACTCACTGAGCCACCTCAGCCCTCAGTACCCAACTGTAAGTATTAAATTATATAGGAGCCTTTTTATAAGAGTAGAGGCAACAACAGACCAGCTTAGGTAAAAAATTAAGAGGTTTAACTCGGTTGGAGTGGGGAGGCTGGAGCTAGTTCCCATCCATGTATGGCACATTCTCTGCCACTGAGCCACACTCCTTGCCCTGTCCAATCCGAACACCTTAGAACTGCAAAATATTTAATTAGATAAAAAGAAGTGGAAGCCCTTTTAGGATAGGTTAAAAGCATTTTGAGGAAGGTCATCATGACGGAAAGAGACAGTAAAAATAAGAAATAATGTGCTCCCAGGGAAAGATGCCCAGCCAATCCCCAAGCCTGGCCGACACTGACCACAGGAACACTTAGGTCCTCCCTTGAGAGACTGGGGCTCCGGGGAGCCTCATCCTCCCTGACTCTGCTGTCGTAGATCTGCTGAGCCCCCATCTCTGTTCCACTCAGGAGCTGTTGCCCAGGCCTCCTAAGATTCGAAGGTACCAGTGTATTCCATCCTCCTGCTGCTGGTGACACTCTTCTTTCCCACCCCATTCAAACTATGAAGAAGGGATCCTGCAGATGAACTGCTTGACTCTGCCAGTAGAGTTACGTTTGCTGGACACAACATCATCTCCCTCCCAGGGTGTTCAGGCTGACAGGCTGGAAGATTCAAAGAGGCATTCACACCACACTGTTTCTCCACAGCCAAGAGAACTTCCTGTCTCTCAACACCTAGCCCGTCCTGGACATCTACTTTATCAGGTGGCTCTGCGACTACTGTTACTTCCTTTATTCAGAGGCGGGATGTAGCACTGTACACAGGGTTGGTGATGAAACGTGTTTTCATGGTATGAGAGATGGGGGAAGAGCCTCCATCTGTGTGTGTATTCTCTAGTGTTCAGGGCAAGGCAAGTGGCCCAACTAGCCAAGCATATTGGACCGCCTTGGACCATCACTGTAAATCAAGTGTTCTGAGGAAGGAGGGTGAGTTAAGAGACCTTTGTTGTAAGAACATAGGGCTAGCTTCAGCAATGGTGGTTTCCATTACTGGTCATTTCTCTCAGGAGCATTGTCCTGGGGTCTGATCCACTGCTTTTTGGATCCTTTGAGTCAAGCTATGCCTGTGTCTGACTCTGGTTTTAGCTTTCAGCTTCCTCTAGCGTTTTTGCAGATTCTGCACGTTTGATACATTCCCATGGAATTCCTAGATAGGTTTTGTATTCTTTAAAAAGAATTGAGAGAGCTCAATGTAGCTGGGTACTGTGGCTCATGCCTTTAATCCCAGCATTTAGGAGGCAGAGGCAGGTAGATCTCTATGAGTTTGAGGCCAGGCTGGTCAGCATAGGAAGTTCCAGGCTAGCCAGGGCTACACAGTGAGACCTTGTCATGACGGAAGAAGTGATAGCTCGGTGTGATCTTCCTACTAGTGCTCAGGCTTCCTGGTTGGCTGACGTTTTCTTCTCTTGGGTTGTGCTGTCCTAAGAAACACACATTCTCCGTAGTTCAACAGGCATCTGCCTTCACCACCTTAGAAGCAGCCGGACGCACTTTGCAGAGTTTAAATCTCACAAAAGACAGTTCTCATGCTGTTTCCACACCTCCCAGTTGACCTGCGCATTGAGAACATTCTCAGGCACTGTTTAAGTGTTGAAGTGTTGGAGCATGTCCACTAGCCCATGGGTTAGGATGCCTCAAATCCCTGCTCTGGCCAAGAATCCCAGACATTATCACTTAGGGCTCATATCAACACCAATGAAAAACTGAAATGGGGGGGGGAGGATCCTAAACGAGAACCATTACCAATTGTCTTTAATGGAAAATGGGATTCTTTTTCAGAGATACAACCCCCCTGATTATCTGATTCTGTGAGAGTCTCCTTGCTGTTCATGTCCTTTGGGCAACTTGCAACTCTGTACATGGTTGTACTGGTTAGATTTTTGTCAACTGTCAGGAGCCATGCTTGACTTAAGCATTGGAGAAAAGAAGTCTGCCACTTTAAGAGCTGCTCTGCTCTTTGCTTCAGCGTTTTGAGCTGACAGGCTGTTTTCTTGATTAATTGAATACTTTGGAAACATTGTTTCAGTTTTAGAGTACTGGAGCTTCTCACCACCGTTCACTTGCTTTCTATATAAGAATCACAAATTTTGGTAGTTGCTAAGAGTGATCATGAGCAATACACATTGTATCCTAGAGACTGTAAACATTATGTACCTGTAACTATTCATGTGAATATCGGATGATAGTGATGTGATGCAGCTACGTGCTACGTCCTTAGTTACTTTCTGTTAGTAAAATATCCTTGGTGATTTCTTGGTTACCCTGATCTGATTCCTATATAAGATCTGTGTTCCTCACAACAAAAAGCCATTCCTTGATTGCTCACCTAATTGTAATTATCTATCTTCGAATAAATTCATCGCATAACTTCAAGACTTTTGTCTTGGTTTCTTTCTTGTTGAAGACCCAAGCCTTGTGGGCTTGGGGGGCGTTTGACAGTCAACTTGACACAAACTGGAGAATCATGGAAAGAGGGAACCCTGAGGAATTTCCTCTATCAGATTGGCCTATGGCTGTGTCTCTGAGGCATTTTCATGGTTGCTGATTAATGTAAGAGAGCCAGCCCACTGGGGGTGGTGCCATCCTGGGCAGGTTTAAGAAAGGTAGCCCAGCAAGCTAAGGGATGCAAACCAAAGGGCAGCTTCCCCCTTAGGTTTCTGCTTCTAGTTCCTGACTTGCATTCCTGTCACAGCTTTCCTCCATGATACATTGTGAGTTGTAAGCTAAAATAAGCCCTGTCCTCCCCAAGTTGCTCTCGGTCAGTGTTTTATCACAGCAACAGAAAAACAAAGTAGCGTAAGGATAGAGAGGATGATATAGACACAAATGCCTCTTGCCCAGAGATGTTTAAACACTTTCTGATGGAGGCAGTTTGACCTCCTCCCTTCACTGTGGGAGAGGCCAGTTTTTAGTCTGGTCGTATGTTCTTTTGGCATGTCTGTTGGATCGTGGTGTTCCCCTCTGAGCTAGTGGTCATATCTGACTAGGTAGCTCATCAAGTCACAAGTTAAAATAACATCCTTACAGTTGTACACTTTGTATGTGTGAGAGAGTTTATCCTCTTAAAGCATTCCTTCCCAACCTCATTTTATCAACTAAGAAACAGTCTCATTTTATCAATTAGGAAATATTAGTCTTAGCTTTCAGTGACTTGGAGGAGATACAATTGAAAGTCAGATTTTCCAACATCAAGGTATTTTTTCAGATTCACACTAGAAAAAGTAGTCCCCTTGCTTCTATCCAAACCTGTGTATATGATTTCCAATGAGCTCCTTTGTTCCAGGTCCTTCCCACCAATTTTTGTTTAACAAGTTACTGTCCTGTAATTATTCATAAACAATGCTTTATTTATTTCTCTGTAGCCATTTACCCTATGACTTCATGCTCAGCTAGAAATATGTTGAACTGAGTCAAGAATGTAATGCCCCGTACTGCCCTGCAACCTCTCCAGTGTTAGCTCACAGAGAATGTTCCCTGTTCTTACTCATCTATGATGTCTCAGATTTTGTTTTCATTATGAGGCTGTCTTCCACTCTGAGTTGCTGAGTTGATACATCTTGAAAAGTCAATTCCAATCCATTTCCTCTTCTCCCATAAAGTCTTTTCAGAGCTTTCTGGCAGGGAGCTGCTGTGGCCTCCTTTAAAGGGGTAGCATGTGCTTCTTCAGTCATTTATGTCCATGACAACCTGAGCTTGGGGAGGGCGGCAGCTGATGTTGCATGTTCTTAGAGGCGCTGCAACACAGCAGTTAGAAATATGCTGCCACTTCCTTCTGGTCCACCCTTGGGCAAGGGATATGACTTCTCCACAGTTGGATGTCTTCATTTTAATAGTTTCTATTTAATTGGACTTTATGAGCATTACTTAAGCTAATACATGTCAGTCACTTACAGATATATTTCACTCATAGTAAATGCCGTATAAAGCATTCCATAATCCTTGATAATCCTCCTACATTACTCCTTAGTTTTTTCTTTTTTCTACTTGTATGTATTTATGCATGTGTATGTATGCAAGTTTGCATGTATATTATGCACATGTGTGTATGTGTGTGTGTGTGTGTGAGAGAGAGAGAGAGAGAGAGAGAGAGAGAGAGAGAGAACATGCCTGTGGAGGCTCAAGGTCATAGTTGGGAATCATCCTTGATGGCTCCTCTACCTTACTCCTTGAGGCAGGGTCTCTCAATGAAACCCAGAGCTTGCTGATACAGCTAGTCTTGCTGGCCAGTTGAGTCAGAGGATGCTCTGTCTCAGCCTTCCAAGGCTGGAATTACAGATGGGCTGTCATGTTCATTAGGCATCTAAGTGGGTTCTGAGGTTCCAAACTCTAGTCCTTATGTTGCCCTCAGCACATTAGCCATGGAGACATCTCCCCAGCCCTTTGGCTTACTCTTAAAACTAAAAAATTAAATTATTTGAGCATATACACACACACACACACACGTATATATTAAATTGGTATATT
>NW_008352752.1:511765-542747 GCF_000622305.1 Nannospalax galili | reverse complement strand
TAAAATCCACTATTTACCTTCTTAAATATATATTAAATGTATATAACTATATTTTAAAATTATCTCTCAGCAGAGAGTATCTCACAATTCTGATGATAATGATTTGTGTTCTACCTTATAAACAGATATATTCAGATAGAGCTGCTTAATCACTGAGCATTTTAGTAACAATGACAGATGACTAATAGCCCTTAGTAATATATAGCATAACTATATTTTAAAATTATCTCTCAGCAGAGAGTATCTCACAATTCTGATGATAATGATTTGTGTTCTACCTTATAAACAGATATATTCAGATAGAGCTGCTTAATCACTGAGCATTTTAGTAACAATGACAGATGACTAATAGCCCTTAGTAATATATAGCATAATATTTTAGTTTAAGTCTAAAAACTCAGTGTCCTTGTGTGTTTTAAAAAAGTGGATTTTATTCAGTTAATTTCCTGGTGTAATGACACAGTTAAAAATGAGGGAGTTGTGGGACTGGAGAAATGGTTCATAGGTTAAGAGAGCTTCCTCTTCTTCCAGAAGATTCTGGGTCAGTTCCCAGCTCCCACGTGGTGGCTCACAACCTCCTATAATGCCATTTCCATGGGGATCCCATACTGTCTTCTGGCCCCTGCAGGCACCTGTGCGCACATGGTGCTGGCATATATATGCAGGTGCACATCGCTACACGTAAAATAACATTTATAAACTTTTACAAAAAAGAATGATAGCATTTGTAATAGAATAGGGTTTCTTTGTAAACCGTTAGACTGTAAATTCCCATGTGATATGTTGATACAAGTTTTTCTTATGAAACTAAAGAACATAGCATCTCATTCAGTGAATTCTTGAGCTCGGTAATTGTGGAGGAGTCATTTATTTCCCATGTCATTCTAGAAACTAATATTATCCAAGTTCCAGCGACACCAAATGATTTAGAATCAAATGGGCTTCCATATAGGAAAGTTCTGAAGGAAGAGAAGTAATAAAAACAATGAAGTTAGAGAAAAGAAATTTACGCAGTGAAGCTTGACTTAAAACCATCTTCAGAAGCTACTAAAAGTGGCTGAAATGTCTGTCTAGGTCAAAAATAAGCTCGGCTCGCTGTGGCCGCTCACCTCTAAAATTCCAGCACTCAGGAGGCCGAGGAATGTGAACAAGTTCAAGGCCAGACCGAGCTGCAGAAAAAGAGCTTGTCTCAAAAAAGAAAGAGTGGATAGCTTGTAATTTACTCAGTATTTGATAATGATCAAGTAACTAATAATCTATTAACTGTTTATGTCTATTAAAAATGTATGCGTGGAAGCAAAATCAGCATTTCTTTAGAATTTACCGAAAACCTTATAAACAGTATAGCCCACAACCAAAGTTGTAAAGCTTTTCTATACAGACATACAGGTTACCCACATTTTCTTTTTCACAAAGAATGCTTCCTTGGCATGGATCGGTGTGATTTTCAACTAATTTCTTTTCAATTTTATCTTCATTTTAGAATGTTTAAGTTACCATTGACTTGGCTTCATCTTGGGTATCTAATTTTTGTTATTGGCTTGGTTTTTGGCAGCGGACTATCCTAGAAATGCCAAGTTAGGGCAATAGTACCTTTGGACTGTAGGCTTCCTTCAAGCAAAAGTTAAGAGGGAAGTTTCCTATTACTTGTACAGTGGGTCTACACTGGTGAAGTTCTGACCTTAACGTCCTTCTGTTTGATTAATTTTAAATGTACCCTCAGGTTTGGCAAAAATGTCATGAAGATGTTTCCAAGGTAGTAAACAAATATTAACGATTATGTACAAAATTGTCAATTACAACAGAAAAAGGAGGAATGAACTTGGGAAGGAGATGGGTTGGGACACTAGGTGTAATCAAAGGGAGGTAATGGTGGATGGATAGGACCAAATTGCATTGTATAAATGCATGAAATTTTCAAAGAATAAATAAAGATATTATAAACATTGCATTATGTATTCATAGATGCAGCTGAGCGTTTTTCATCAAAACATGTTTGTTATTCTTTGTTAATGTTTTATTTCTATTTCATTATTTTTAAACATTCAAAATTCAAATGATATTTTTTGTAAGAGATAGCTTTTTGCCTCGTGCCATTGACTCTCGCAACCTCCTCATGTCCAAGGACACTTGCCTGTCCGTGGTCCAGCTGCCAGCTTTGTGGTTTAGTGGTGGTAAAGTATAATACTGAATACTAATTTGAATGTCTAGAAAATAAATATAAACTTGACTATCTGAAAACACATTTTTATGAAACACGCTACAAGCTCTCACATCAAAACTCCTCTAGGTATGTCCTTAATAACTTCATTTTTACAATTTATGTCACTAATCCAGGCCCCACAGCCTTATTCAGCAATTTCTTGGTCACTTTGAGGAGGTGGCCACAGTGATATTACCTCTCAGAATTTCCATCCAACACAAAATAAGCACACGGTATCGTAACTCCAGCAATCAAAACAAGAATGACTTTTCACTAAGTTCCATTCTAATTTTTCTTCAAATGTGTCACATAATTACTCAAGGAAAACAGTGATTACTTTCCTGTTTTAAATTAAAACTATTGGATGGCAATTCCTGTTTCTCTCAAAACTATTCCTCAAATTCCTTTTCATCCTAAAAGCAAAATAACACTAACAAAATAAAGCTAAAGGTCAATTAATTGTTTGACACATTCATCACTAATTTTAAAGATAAAAACTGACAATATCAATTTCATAAATTAGTGAGTCAGGAGAACTGAATAAAGATAATCACCCTTTGAATTAGGGCGGGGAATACAGAGAGGCCTCGCGGGGAGGAGGACCACGTGTCCTGGTTTGTTTGGGTCAACCCCACCTTGTGCCTGTTTTCTGGCTTTCCCTCAGGTTTAGTACCAGTCAAATCTTGGTAGCTTTATAGAAGACATTGTTATGATCCACTTTATAAAATGAACTGAGTCCCTAAGCTTGATCGAATTCTACATTGCTTGCAGCTTGCACTAGTGTGTGAGGTCACAGGCAATGCAGGAATTTCTCATTTTAACATGTGGTTCAGTCTGAAGGACAGCGGGCAGCCTGTCTCTGTGTTCACAACACTTTCTAGATCCATGCTCCCTTTCAAGACTATACACATTCTGTTTGCTGATAGAATAAAGAATGCTCAGATCTTAGAGACTAAGAATAGCTGATGCCTTCGGTGCCAAGTGGCAAAGCTGAGAGGCCACCTGTGATTAGACTTCTTTAGGATATTGGAGATCGGACCTGTGGTAAGGGAAAGCTGTTTGCAAACTAGAACGTGTAATCCTGTCTGTAAAGAGCAGTCTGGACCATTTTGCAATTAATTCTATGACTTGAATCTACAACTCTATTCTTCAATTATCATGGGAACTGTGTGCATATCACTAACCAAATGAACACAAGCAGACACAAATTTGCTGCAAAAATAAATAATAAATAAATAAATAATACATAAAATCACTCTTGTGGTATTAGAGAGATGGCTGAGTGCTTATGGGTACTTACTCAGTTTGACTGCCAACACTCACACCAAGTGGCTCAAAACTGCTTGTCCCTCCAGCTGCTGGGGATCCAATGCCCTCTTTTGGCTTCTGTGGGCACCCCCCCTACATGTACCAAACACACAGACACAGACACACACACACACACACACACACACACACACACACATACACACACACAAATAAATAAAAATGAAGTCTTAAAAAAAATCACTGCTTCAAATTTATTTGAAATTTAGAATCAAATAATAGAGTGGCATAAACTTAATTCAGGTTTTGAATATGTAACAGACTATAATTATTGCAAACAATGCTTGCAAGCAAGAACATACTGAAATTGACTCTCACAAAAGGAAACAAAGCAAATTAAACAAACTCTCCTGTTATAAGAGATTTAATTTGGAATTTTGTAATTACTTTGGAATTTCATGAGTTATGAGAAGGTTTTCCTAGAGCTCTTTTCTTTAACTGAATAAATTTTATATATTTTGAAGCGTTTAAATTTAGCTAAAGTTCCAAAATAATCATAATGCAAACAGTTGGTGTATTTTTTTTGCCATAGCATTTCTTCTCAAGTGATATTATAATAAACAAAAGCAAAGCCCACTGTTTGTGAGAAGATTTACATGTTTCAAACTAAAATTGAGAAATACTATATGTGCTCACAACTTTTTGCTTATCAGGAACCTCAATCCTCACAGAGAAAATGCTTTTTTAATTTAAAAACCTTATAATGCATGAAAACAGTGAATTGAAAATGTCCACTCTTAAATGCATTATCTATAAAATGAGTCTTTGAAGAGGTCTGAAAGTAATTTTATTAAAATATTAAAATAGTACCACCATATTGATGTAATATATTTTCAACATAATACTGTTGACATTGTAGTTAGAGATAAAAATGGATGAAAACTGCTTAAAATACGTAAGTATATGCTGAGTCGTCTTTCTTGCCTGTGTTGATACTGAACCAATTTCTTTCAGTATTTTTTTTTTTTTTTTTGGCTTTTTGAGACAGGATCTCCCTGTACCCTAGCTGATCTGGCATTCACTTGCTACGTAGACCAGGCTGACTTCTGCCCCCTCGAGTTCTGGGATTAAAGCCATGAGCCACCAGCAGAGTCAATAAATTTTTAAAGGGTTTCATAATACAATTCAAATTTTCTGCATGCTATAGTGTATGTTCTGTTTTAAATTTAGGGCCTTTTTGATAAAAATTAGTACAGTCATCAGATGTGGGAAGTGAGTAATGCTTAGCCTGTGCTTACTCTTAAGATAATGTTAAAGAAATATGTTAGTGTTCATTTACTGTGCTAATTTTACTTTTAAGGAGATTTTATTTTGAGACCAGATATGGAATAGAATATTGGTTTATCAGTGTATTAAAGCAAAATTGTCAATTTATAATGTCTTTAAAAATAATAAAATTGGGGCTGGAGAGACAGCTCAGTGGTGAAGGCTGTACAGGGTGCTTCAAGCAGCCACAGGCTCAGTGGTGAAGGCTGTACAGTGTGCTTCAAGCAGCCACAGGTGCTGCATGTCCTCCTGAAACTCCAGTTTCAGGGACCTCACACCCCCTTCTGGCCTCTATGAGTACCTATACTCACATGTACAGACCCATACACTGACCCACATGCATACACATAATTAAAATTAAATCTTTTTTTAAAAATCATGTAATTTGTTACCTTTATGTGCCCTGTATATTATTAGATACACACTGACTTGGATGTGCAGGATGGTCTCCCTGCACATGTTGGGTACAACCAGGAACCAGGATCTACCACAAGCTGGGGCTGCTCTCCATCTTTAATCTCTCGTTTCCACCACATGTAATCTTGGTGTTGGAACCCAATAGCCTGGTAGAGCTGGGGATTCAACCTCCACACACCAGGGCTTCTTAAATTTTTTTTTTCATTTTTGGCTGCTTTACACCCAAGACATTTCTGGGCAACCCAGGGATATAGTACATAAAATAAGTGTACAAGTGAGACAGTTATTGATAATAAGTCATATAGAAACATGCTTTAAAGAAATTATATGACATACATGTAATTTTACTGTTTATAAAATATGAAAATAGATTTGCATGCTGACAAGATGGGTACACTATTTATGCTTATATGATAAATTTTTACTGGATGGTTGATACTGTACGATATAGAACATCCTCAGCTTTCTTCAGAATTCTTTGATATTTTGATTTTACCATTGTCAGTGCTGAGAACACTACCTTGTATAAATACACAGTATAAAATGGTTGAAGTATCCCTAGGGCCACTTAAGAAAGTGCTAGAAATTCTGTCCATTCTGTCCAAGAATTAAAAAATTCTTATTTTAATTCATTTATTCATTTAATGATTTTGGGGGGGTCTTTTTGAGACAGGGTCTCCCTGTAGCCCCAGCTGTCCTGGAACTCACTATGTAGACCAGGCTGGCCTTGAACTCATAGAGATCTGCCTGCCTCTACCTCCCAAGTGCTGGGATTAAAGGTGTGCGCCACCACACCCAGCCATTTAATGATTTTTTTTTAATGAAACTCAAGTGAGCAATTCCAATACAAGTTTTAAAGTAAAATATTTATTATAACGTAGTATAATCCAAGGCTATAATAATATGATACTCGTTGAGTAACAATGGTGGGAAAAGATTAAATGTCTTTATTTTCTGTAAATTAAACCATTGTATTTTATAAGAGTAGCAAACTGTGTCTACAACAGACAGAAACACTGCAGTTTATAATATTCAGTAGTCCCAAATCTGAGCAGAGGTGGCACAGTGCAACGTGTTCGTGTTTTGTGTCTGGAACCTGGCCTGCAGTGAGGTGCTGGACCATACAGGTGAGCACTACCAGAAACACCTTGCATTCACAATGCATTTGAATTTGAATTTTTTTCAGTCATTGCACATTCAGAAACCTTCCACTACTGCCAAAACCATTACAACCCCCACACCTAGTTATGCAACCCTATCTAATATTAAGACCCATTGTCTAAGAAGCTGTGGTTTGTGCTAGACTGGTTCTTGCTGGTCACTGTGTACAACCTCTGGAGTTACTGTCTTAGCCAATTTGAAGTAAAAAATGACAGCTCTAAGCTGTATTTCCTTCTGCAATTAGAGAGGGAAAGGGATTAAAAAATACTACTCTCAGGACTGGAGAGATGGCTCAGTAGTTAAGAACACGACTGTTCTTACAGAAGACCCGGGTTGGAATCCCAGCACCCACTTGGCAGCTAACAACTGTCTATAACTCCAGTTACAGGGGATCCGACAGCCTCTTCTGTCCTCCCTGGGCATTTCACGATATGGGTGCACTTACCTACATGCAGGCAATACATGGATACACACAAAAATATAAAAATAATAAAATATATTTAAAAATACTCTCCATGTATAGCACTTTTACTTTCCCTTTAAAATCCACATTTTGAAGAAAACGTATGTAAAGTATCTAAGAAAACATTTATTTATTCATTATTTATTTTTTTGTCTTTTTGAGATAGGGTCTCCCTGTAGCCCCAGCTAGCCTGGAACTTGCTGTGTAGACCAGACTGGCCTCCATCTCACAGAGATCCATGGGCCTCTGCCTCCCGAGTGCCAGGCTGAAAGATGTGCGCCATCACTCCTGGATTTTATTGTATTTTTAATGCCAGAGATTGAAAATAGGGTGTTGCACATGGTAAAAAAAAATGTTCCATCACTGAGTGACAGCCTTAGCTCCTTATTAAAAATTTTAAATAAATGCAGACAGATACTGGGGATGGATTAGAGAGCCAGAGAGCCATGGCCTCTTGCAGGAAGGCAGAAGGACTGGTTAGTTCCAGTTAGTATACATAGAATAAGATGTTGACCAATTCAGCCAAATATGTTGTTGTGCCTTTGCAGATACTTTAAGAAGTCTTTGCTCCTGCATGTGGTGAGCATTTTGTTGAGTAACTTTGCACCTATGTTCATTAAGGACATGGGTCTGTTGTTTTCTTTTATTGTTGTGTCTTTACCTGGCTTTGGTATTGGAGCGATGCTGGCTTCATAGAAGGAGTTTGGGAGTTCTCTCTCTGTTTCTATCTTCTTGAATAATTTAAGCAGTATTGGTTGTAGATCTTCTTTGAATGCCTGGTAGAATTCTACTGTGAATCCATCTGGACCTGGGCTTTTTTTGAGCTGGGAAGTTATGTATTACTGTATCAATTTCCTTATTTGTTATGGGTCTGTTTAAGCTGTTGATCTCTTCTTGATTTGACTTTAGTGGTTTCCATGAATTTAGAAATCCATCCATTTCTTTTACATTTCAAGTTTAATAGAGTAAAGGTTTTGAAGTATTCCCTCATAATGTTCTGAATTTTGGGGAGTCCGTTGTGATGTTTCCCCATTCATCTCAGATTTTATTAATTTGGATTTGCTCTTTCTTTCTTTTGGTTAATTGGGCTAAGGGTTTGTCTATCTTGTTTAGCTTTTCAAAGAACCAGCTCTTAGATTTATTGATTCTTTGTATTGTTTTCTTTGTTTCTATTTCATTAATTTCTGCTCTATTTCATTATTTCTTCTTGTCTAATGGTTTGGGGTTGGTTTGTTCTTGCCTTTCCAGAATCTTGAGTTGTACTCTTAATTCATTTATATGTGTTCTTTCTGATTTTTTAACTTAGAGCTATACATTTAGGGCTGTAAGAGTTCCCTTTTAGAACTTCCTTTAAAATGTCCCAAAGGTTTTGCTGTATTTTATTACCTTTTTCATTTAGTTCCAGAAATACTATTGTTTCTTTCTTAATTTCTTCTTTGACCCATTCATCATTCAGGAGTGTGCAGTTTACTCTCCATGAGTCTTTGTTCCTGTTTGCCCTAAGTCTTTCAGAAATGAATTCATGTAGAAAGGCAGATAATGATGTACAAGGAGGATTTATGAATATATTAATGATGTAAATAGCCATGATAAGATACCACAAGACAGCCCAGAGGAATGCAGCGATTACAGCATCCATTTGTATTCATTGAGTCATCAAACCATATATCTATCAGCCCACCTATCCACTCATCAAGCTTGGCTTAGGACTCACTCATTCATACAGACAAGAAAATGATAATGTATGCATGATTTTCACATATTTAAGTGACAATCCAGATGAAGGCCCGTCTCACTCCTGACTCATTGTTTTCTAATGTGGAGGACTCAGTGTCAGTAGATATGTTTCAATATAGCAAGTATATCTCTGCATATATTTATTACTTTCAGGTACGATGACTTCTTTTCTGAGCACTTAGAAAAATACCTTACTGTTACCCTTTACGTTAGTAAAGTTCTGATCTTGAGTGAATAGACTCAGTCAATGTCCACTTTATTATCCGAGTTATTTCAACAAATGTGCATTGATTACTTATATGTCAGGCATTGGGGTGCAGAAGAAATAGATCAAATAGGGTTCCTGCACTCAAGCAGGGCACATCGGCACTCAGATAATTTGATACCCTTCCCACTGATTCTGTGACCAAGGCCTACTCCCTGTGCTGTGGAGTATGGAGAAAGGAAGCCTAATCTGCGCTGAACTGATGGGGGGGTGAGAATGGTTCCAAGGAAGACCTCGGGGAAAATCCCAAAGGATTATGCAATCCACTTCATGGATTTGAGAGACATCTCTAGCCTACACCCTCCACATACCAACACCACCACTCATCTGTGACAACAATGTCTTCAAACTTCCTAATGATCCCTAAGGAGAAAAATCACCCAAGGTTGAGAAACATTATTTTGGATGAATTTCCAAAAGGATTAAAGAATAAAGGCAAGTGATAAAATAAAAACTGAGGGTCTAGAGAGGTGGCTCATTGGTTAATAATACTGGCTGCTCTTGTGGAGATCTGGTTTCGGTTCCCAGCACCTATGTAGTGGCTGACAACTGTCTGTTACTCCAGTTCCAGGGCATCTGATGTCCTCTTCTGACCTCCACAGGTATTGCATGATATGAGTGCACTTACACACATGCAGGCAATACACTCATACATGTAAAATAAAATAAGAAAGATTTTTAACAATCAGAACTAGAGTGGTAGAGGAGACTGCAGTGAGAAGCCTAGCAGTTAGGTCAGGTAATTTGGACAGCAAATATCACAAAGAACATTGTGCCAGGGAGGCATAGGTGAGACTAGTCATGAATTTTGATGTTGAAATGCGAAGTTGCCTGAGTTATAAGTGAGGCAGAAACATCCTAGAGTTTGTTCCTGAGGAGGGAGGGGGCAGAGAAACAAAACAAGGGGCACAGAGTGCCCTGTGGAAAGAGGCGCAGAAAAGTAGGGAGCATGGGAGAAAACTGTGGAGGGCAGGGACTGGCCAGAGGTAGGAACCCAAGGAAATCATAGTATTAAGCATTTCTAGAAGGAAGTATCTTAGTGACTCTGGTGCAGAGGACCCATTTGGATGGGAATGGAAAACATCCTTTACACAGAGCAGATAATTTGAAAGGAAAATTGATTTCGGTTCCGTAGGTGTGGTGGCTAGCACATAGTGGGTCCTCAAAATGTGTGTAAGATGGCTGAAAGAATGTATACATTACCATGTAATGTGCTGAATTGCAGACCTTTTTGAGATCAGCGAAGGTCTAGATTATCAAAATGGCGGGTGACTATTATATCAGTGTCATGTCTGAGAAAAGAGTGCATGTTTCTCCCTGAGCCATTTTATGACAACACAACATTTTTATGAAGGGCTATGAGGCTCCTGGAAATAGTTTTTGCAGGATACACTTTGGTTCTATACTAGTATGTACAAATAGCTGGATGCTGCGGGGGAGGGGGGCATGTAACTGAATGCATTAAATTCATTTAATTCATAAATGGTCACTTTTGTGTCTAGAAATATGCCAACCTATGTCCAGAAGGCTGTCAACAAATGCCATAATTGCTTTTTTTATCCAACATGTGAACATAGATGTAATTAATTCTCTTCACCAAATCACCTATATACTGTGTCCTAGATACCAAGAAAGGAAATTTTTTCTTATCTTTTGTGAAATTTCAGTGTAATTATTATGGTTCTCAAGACTTTTTTCAAGCAATTTAGGATAAATGTGTTTAATACTAATTTGCCAATTCTTTTTAAATGATAAATGAATAGGTTGAGTTTGGAAGACTCTAGAACATATAGTTTCCTGTTTATTGGCTAATAACTTGAGAATGTCAAGTGCTGCATACTACAGACATTAACTTTCTAAAATTCAGGCTCAACTTCAGAAAATTAGTCATTTATTCTTGTCAATGTTGAAAGGAAAGTGTTGAGTAACGTTTCCAATTTGAAAAATATTCTACATTATTCAGAAGCAAGCACCGATTTTCTGTTTTTACAATAAAAAGTACACAGTGTTTCAAATACCATTATTTATTTTGTTCCTATTGCTGACCAGCAGTGCATAATAAAATATGTAAATTATCCACTCTGTAGCTGTCTGGATGTTCCTGAAGAATAGGTTCACTTCCTCTCTATCTCTGTAATTGAAATAATCCCCCAATTCTTCATGGGTATGTATGTATTTTCCAGGACTTGAGTTGTTGAAAGTTTCAGGAGTGGTAGTGCATATCTGTAGTTCTGTCACTTTGGAAACTGAAATGGGAGGGTAGTTATCTTTAGGCTAGCCTGGGTTACATAGTAAGACTTGTCTCAAACAACCAAAACAAGGGACAAATGGAAAAGAGTATGATTTGATTCTCAACAAGGTAGTATGGCTGAAGTCCTTGTCTTGGATGCATTACTGGTAACCAGGGGCGAGAATAACAAATACATATTGTGATCCTTATTCTGAGAGATTAGAAAGTCAGTCCTCTGAGTGAAATAGGAGGTGGTATGCTTTTGTATGTGTATGTTTGTGTATTTGTGTGTGTTTCCATGTGTGCATTTCTCCTCTGTGTGTGCATTTCTCTGTGTTTCTCTCTCTCTCTCTCTCTCTCTCTCTCTCTCTCTCTCTCTCTCTCTCCATGTGTGTATTCACACATTTTCAAAACCTTTCCTTAGCCGTTTCTGCAAAAGATTTTTTTTGGTGGTTAAAGTAGTAGGCAGTTTTTACTTTAAAATATGTGTTGTGATTCCTTTACAAACAAAATAATATTCCCTTTTGTGCTTAAAAGTTCATCTACTAATAAAAAATAAATCATTAAAGCACGTTTATTTTTCACTTGGGAAAATAATTTGTATTTCTTGAGCACAATGCTATTTCACTTCCTCAGACTAAAGAAGTATGTTCCGTTAGGTGTTAGTACATATAAATTTAAGACAAGACTTGGACCATTTTAAGATAGAATAGGCTCTTGCTGGTAAAGATAATGTAATCTGAGAGTTGGTGGATTATTTAACACTTACCTAGAGACTGGCTATTACACTGTAAAGCATTCAAACCAGTCATGTGAACTATTTCAAATTATTCAAGAGATTTGAATTCCCTTACAGAAGTAAGCAAATGACTCTGTGTCACATCTGCTCTGGGTACACAGCATAGCTCCACCTGCTGGACGCTCAACACCAGGCAGCTCTGCATATAGGGAGATGCACTGTTGGTAGAAAACCCAGGAGAGGGAATGCCTGTTCACTCTAGTTGCCTTAGAGTCAAGTCAAAGACATGAGCCTTATGCTTGTCAAAGAGCTGGTAGAGCCACCACTACAGGAGTGACAAGTCCCTGCTAGAGGTCCTCAGCATCCTGATTACTGTGTGGTTTAGTTACAAAGTGATGCAAGTCCTCTATTGCCAGGTGGGTGAAGCCTTCCGTTTGGTGCTCTGGGTTCATTAGAAGCATGAGAGGTGAGATGGCTAACTTGCATATTTTTGCCTAGGTTCAAACAGGACTCACCCACATGCCTTAGTCAGTCAGATGGGATTTAAAGTAAGATGCTGGCTGGACTATGAAGACGGGCTCTCCTGACAGTACCACCTGAGCCCTGTCAGTATTGGACCCTGGAAAGGTAGAGACCTTCTCACGGTCACCTTGGCAGCTTTCCTTCTTCACTGCAGTAGGAGGCCAAACCACCTTAGGAAAACGCTTCTGTGTTATTCACTATTTAAATAATTTAGAGAATTGTCCTACTTAGTTTTAACTGTCGACTTGACACCGCCCAGAGTCACCCGAGAAGAGGCTCTCAAAGAGGAGAGCAGATTGGCCTGTAGGTATGTCTATGGGGGATTGTCTTGATTGATAATTTGATGTAGGAAGGCCCAGCCCATTGTGGGCAGCTCCATCCCTAGGCAGGTGGTCCTGGGCTGTCTAAGAAAGCTAGCTGAGCAAGGGTCTGCAAGGGAGCCAGCAAGCAGTGTTCCTCCTTGGTTTCCTCTTCAAGGTCCTGCGTGACTTCCTGCCCCGATGTCCCTCAACGATGGACTATGACCTGTGAACTGATATCGGCCCTTTCCTCCCCTAAGTTCCTTTTGGCCATGGAGTTTGTCTTAACAGAATAAAGTAGACCAAGGAGGCTGGATGTGTGGACTTTGTTCATGGTGTTGTTTCTTTTAGAATTAGATGATCATTTCCTTTATCTAAGTATGAATAGGCATTATGTCTGACTTCCTCTCAGATTCCAGGTATTTATTATTTATTGTCTCAAATATAATGGCCACATTTTGCTTAGTAAGTTCCCTAAGAGGAGGGATTATACTCAATTTACAACTGAGTAATGGTACCAACCGTTATACAGATAGTAACTAATAGAGTTGGTCTTGGAGCCTCTACCTTTTCCAAATTCGTGTTCATCAGTCTGGGAAAACCCACACACCTTCCAGCCCCAGCACAGCATGAAAACCTTTTCTTTCCCACACACCTTGACTTCCTCTTTGGTCCTCATGCAAGAAGCGCTGCCTATTTCTGGGCAGTGATTTTCTTCTCATCTCCTTTGGAATTTTCTGATCCTCTAGGTTTTAAATTCTGAGAAAGATGGTTCAGGTGTCCCAAGGCATCCAGCGGGGTGCATTTCTCATGACTGGGGCTCACACTGTTTGAATGGGGCTAAGCTTGCTTTCTTTACCTCAGCTTGTCACAGAAATGCAGCTGTTCCACCTCTGAGTGAAAAGACAAGAGTTCTGAGAAAGATAACTTGGGAAGGACATGAAAATGTTCCCAAAACTCCAGTTAATTAGTTTTGGGGAAATCAGCAGTTCTTCAGACTTGTGAAACCATTCTGCACATTTTCTGTAGCTAATTTTTTGTTCACTTCTGGGTTCAATAGCACAACATGAAGACTTAGCAATTATAGACTTCTAAGTCTCCCAAGACAATCTGGAAGAATGTCTCATCCATGCTTTTATTATCAGTGAAGAAATTGTTAACTAAGGGAGTTTCTTGAGTTGCTTAAAACCACAGAGCAATTTGATGGCTGACCCAAACCTCTCAATTCCTGGTCATTTATCTCTCCATATTGATGGTTTTCAGCTTGGAGGTCACGGGAGTGTCTAAGACTGCTGTGCCTTGTGCACAATGTCTTTGGAAGACCTATTCCCTTTCAGTTGAAGATAGTTTTCTTCCCACCGACCCCTAAGAACATTGCAGTACCACCCTTTAATTGAAACACAAGTGTCCAGGGCCCTCTTTTTGAATGTTTCTTCTTTTTTATCCATCTGCATTTGATTTGTGATCCTAGCAATCCCAAGGCTTTAAGTACATCTACGAACTTTCCAGTTTCTATCTCTACAACAGCCTCCTCTCTGAACTCCAGACATACATAGAGCTCTTAGATGTAAAACAAGCATCTGACTTAATATCAACAAGCAAACATTTTTTATGCCTTCTTCTGTCGCAGGCTTCTCCAACTCTAAGATAAGAGTTCGTTTTTCCAGTTGCATGGGTCGAGAACCAGAAGTAATGCTTACGTGTGTCTTCCTCTGTTCAGTTGCCCGTTTAAACCATCAGCATTGCTGTCAGTTCTTACTTACAATTCCTTCCAGAAGCCCACAATTTCCCTCCATCTCTACTGCCCCTCATCTAGCTCAGGCTATCTGTCTTAGCTTACTCTACTCCCATTCACTTTGCTTCTAGGTAACCTGCTCCCCTTGGATCAGATAAAGCATACGTGAGCTTAGGTGACTCCATGGCTGGACCTCTCCAGGGAGTATGCCAGGTGAATTCACACCATAGACTATTGTATTCGTAGCTCCCTCTGCCTCTGTTCCTCTGAGAAGCCCTAGAGACTTTGCTGATCCCCTTCCCCAGTATGGTGTTCCAACTTCTAACTACTGACAACTGCATTTACGTATCCTACAACAAACAAGCTCAAAGAGATCTGGAGTTTTATTTTATCTGCATTTGCTCTGGTTCTACAGTACATAGACTAATGACTCCATCGCACAGATACTGTTGGTAATTACTGGTTCATTCTCTGAATGAATCTTTCTTAAGTCTGGCATTCTGTTGCATGTTATACTCTATTGTTTTGGAATCCACTTAAGAAAATTTTCCCTTTATTAATCTAACTATTATAATTTTAGTTTGGAGCCATTAGACCAAATTGGAAAGAGTCTGTCTGAATCTGAGATTTTGCCATTTATGCTAATTTATGACAGTCACTAGCATCTGCCATAACTACCATTTTTGAACATTTACATGACCCTCACTCGGCCATATATTTTATGTTATTTCACCTAACCTGTACAATGACTCTATGAATTGTTTTTGAGAAACTATGTTTCAGCTGGAGTCATGTTGCAGAAAAGAAAATTCAGCTCAGAAGGTTAAGCAATGTGTTCTGATAAGCCCCTAAGTACCAGGGCAAATCCACAATTCAAAGCACTATCCTTCTAAAGCAGATGTGCTGTGGTTAGGAAGACATGGCCTCTGGAGGCAGATCTGAGCAGCGCCTGGCAGCCCTACCTGTGGGATGCCGATCAAGTCATTTTCCTCCTCATCTCATAATGAGGATCATTGGAAAAACAAAGACACTGTCAAGATGATCAGATAACCCCAGTGGTGTGCTCAGCAAGTGCTGTAATAATAGGACAGAATAATGAATAGAATGGAACGTCAGTGATTTTTCACCTATTGAGTAATGAGTACCTATCCATGTGTGGTCTACATTCCTTCTTGCTTGCATGGGTAGGATCTGGAATTTTGATACTGCCCTCTTAGCTTGCCCTTGGCTAGCATCAAGCAAACAAACAAAAGCAAAGGCTAGCTACTATATGGAGGAAAACAGAACCCTGCAATGCTGTTGGTAGGAAGGTAAGCCAGTGTAGCCACTGATTGAAAGTACTGCAGAATCCCAGAGTAAAGATGGGTTTGGGCTACACAGCCTCATCCACCCCCGAAAACAGCCTGAGCTTCCTAATCCGTGACCAGGCACAAGGTGGTCTGGTGCCTTCTAGAACATGGTTTAGCTTTACTGATCTGTTTTGTTCGTTTCTTAAAAGACTACACAATCAGTACATAGGCAAACAAACTGAACAGACAGTTCTCCACACAGAAATACAAAGGACTGATAAATACATAAAAGAAAAGAGTCCAACATCCTTAGCCATCAAAGAGATGCAAATTAAATTTGCTTCGAGATTTCATCCCATTCCAGTTAGAACAGCACCATCAAGAAAACAAATGACAAATGCAAGTGAGGGGACAGAAAGAAGCTTCGCACACTGCTAATGAGAATCTAAACTGTTAGAGCTAATACGGAAATCAATGAGAGTCCTCAGAAACTAAAATAGAGCTACCACATGAGCTAGCTACCCCTCCAGTTACATACAAGGACTCTTAATCCAGCACACAATAGATACACTTGTACATCCATGTTTGTTGTGGCATGATTTGCAATAGCCAAGAAGTGGAACCCATTGATGAGTGAATAACAAAAACATGGTCTGTGTACCCAGTGGAGTATTATACAGCCAGTGCCATTCTTTGGGAAATGTGTAGGACTGGAGATCATTATATTAAGCAAATTAGCCAGACTTCAACTATAGAGAGTTTATTTGGGAAGAGGAATGGGTCCAGCAAGAACGGGGAGAGGGGACAAGAGATGATAGGACAGGTAAATGTGGTCAAAGAACATTATAGACATTATAGATGTGTGGAATGTCACATTGAGGCACATAGCCTACATAATTAATATATGCAATGAAGAAGGAAAAAAATACTTTAAAAAAGACTGCGTAACTCCTGTTTTTAGGATTTCCACTAGGACAAAATGTCTTGTTAGGATATCTTTAAAAAAAAATACACAAAACCAAAATAAAAGAAAAACCCTCTGATGTGTGCGGCTTTGGGTCACCTGGGCTTTCTTAGCTTACCCTCAGCAGCTCTGATGGTATCAGTAGATGCAGTTGTGTCCCGCCTAGCTCCTGTGCTGGGCTGTGATACTGTGTCATTTGTTGCCTCAAAGACTCTCGGTGTCCCCATTACATGACACGTAACTGTTAGGTCTTGTCAACTTGACGTAAATTGGAGTCACAGGGGAAGAGGGAACTTCAACTGAGGAATTTCCTCAACCCACTGTGGGTGGTGCCGTCCCTGGGCAGGTGGGTCTGGGCTGTACCACAAGATAGCTTAGCAAGCCAGGGGAACAAGCCAGTAAACAGCGTGGTTCCATTGCTTGCTTCATCCCCTGCTTCCAGACTTCCTGCCTTGGCTTTCCTGGCTGCAACCTGTAAGTCAGACCAGCCTCTCCCTCCTCAGGTTGGTTTTGGTTGGTGTTTTAATGCAGCATCAAAGAGCAAGCCAGAAGATGGAGTTTAGGATAAGTTCTTCCTTCCCATGAGTTCTGGGTGGGTACGGTGGGGAAACAGGCCTGGCCATCCTCCCAATTCTGGCTCTGCAGGTGTTAGGACATGCAGGAGAGTCAGCCCAGGTGCTGATCCCTTTACAGACCTGCAGTCTCACCATGGTTGTGCCCTTTCTGTGGTTACCTTGACACGGCCGCAGCATGGCTGGACCTCCCAAGCACGTCTACTCCCACCAGCACTGGGCTTCCATGGCCTGTACACACACATGGCATCCGTTTCTTCTAAAAAATGTGCGTGCGTGCGTGCGAGTGTGTGTGTGTGTGTGTGTGTGTGTGTGTGTGTGTATGTGTGTGTTGAGAGGACAACTTGTAGGAATTCATTCTCTCCTTCCACTGTGTGAGTCCCAGGGATCAAACTCAGGTCATCAGCCTGGTTGCAAGTGCCTTACCCACTGAGCCATCTTACGAGCCCTGGAATCTCTTTCTGATCACCTGCCCACTTAGCACCAGGCAGACTGGGGCTGTCAGAAGCTCAGTGGTCCAGGCTATCTCCTACCTAGTCAAAACTTCACATATTTTTACCATATGGTAGAATGAAACACAGACTTTTGTCAAAATTGGTTCTATCTTGGATTCACTCTGCTGTATGTTTACATTCTCTCCCCCTCCCCCTCCATCTTCTCCTCTCTCTCTCTCTTTCTCTCTCTCTCTCTCTCTCTCTCTCTCCCCCTCCCTCCCCCTTTCATTCAGAAGAGCCTTCTATACTAAGCAGCATCTGAAACACTCTTTCTGCTTTATATTTTGAGACAAGGGGATTTCACTAAGTTGGCAGGCTGACCTTGAACTCAGTCTGTAGTCCAGGCAGGCCTTGAACTTGACATCCTCCTGCCTCAGCCTGCTGCATAGCAGAATTACAGGCCTGTATCTCCAGGCCTGGCACTAGTTCTTTATAATAACTTCTTTCTGTTTACTGTGTGACTTCTATATCCAGATTGTACCCGTGTCATAGGTGCCAGGACCATTCACTGTTCCACGTGCGGCTGCCCACTTCCCCAGATGATTATCCTGAGCTGATGGGAGCTGCCTTGAGCAGGAGGTCAGCACTGTTCCCTCTTACCCAACTGTGGTCTGGGTCAATCGTTAACCAATAAGATTGTTTTTGACGTAAGGATGGGCAATGAGGTGGGATGTTCTGCCATCCATTGTGCCCCTGTGGATCTATGTGACTAGACACCGTGCCCTTCTCAGCTCTCACTCTCCTTCTCAACCTGTTTCCCTCGACCTCCGACAGGCTCTTCCTGTAGCACTTTCTCAATAAATTGAGTACATCCTTATCTTTGCCTAAGGCTCTTTATCTTGGGAACCTGACCTCACACATGTGGGGCCACAGCACTGAAGATAGGGACGGTGTACACTGTACAAGGCCTGGGTGACCACACTCTGTGCTCCCATCCAGCACTTTCTCAAGGTCGAGGCCATCTCCCACCTCCAACACGCTCTCCCTCATCTGACATGTCTTCCATGCTGAATTATCTTGACCTGGAGAATAGTTATCACGCATCAGACCGAAGTGACTGAAGATTGGTTCAAATGCCTAACACCTGAGGCCACTGTTAGGCGAGGTCTGCATGCCCGATGTCTATTCCATGGAGCTGTGCACACGCCTTGATGTGACTGCCCAGGGTCATCTTCCTGTTTCTCCTGAAGAGTGGACCAATACTCAGACCGGCCTCTACCCTCCCAGTTTGCTGAAGTGAGTTCTTTTGCTCTACTTGTGACCCGTTGCTACGGTCTAACCATGTGTATTTGCAGGTTGGTTTCTTCTCTGTGCTCCAGAAATTTTTCCCTGGCATTCGCTGGGTACAGAGACTACTGTGACTGACGGCTTGACGCTTGAATGTCTTTTAGGAAAATCATAGTTGTTATTGATGAACCATGGCAGTGGGTTTGTTTGTGACTCCTGCCACCTAACGCTAGCATTTGTTGGAAGTGGGGAAGGAAGAGAAAGTGGAAGGACCCAGAACCGGAAAGTCTTAGATTTACCAGAGATCCTGAACGTCAATCTTGAAAGGTGTTTGGGCCAACGCTGTGTGAAAACAGATCTTTTCAGCCCGTTGCCTTGTCCAGTGCTGGAACTCAAAGAACTCTTGAGCCAACAAGTCAACAGATCTCCGATTGGCTTTTCTTTTTCCAGGATCCTACCTTATAGTTTGGATTCTGGTTTGTTCTTTGACCAGCATATGCAGCTCCCCTTGGGAATTTCTTATCTAATCAGTGCTGCTTACTGGTAGACTCTAACTCCTTGGTTCTCATTTGGTGGTAATTATATGAGAGTTGTACAACTTTCCCTTTCCCTTCCTCAGAAATCAAAGGGAACCATAAATAAAGGATTTGTGTTCCTTCTAGTAGGCTTTCCCTCTCGGAAGTGGCAAGCTGTGTCACCTCAGCAAGGTGGTTCTACTGCCTCTAGCCCTGCACTGTTTCGCTGTGGCTGAAGAAAGCTGTAGCTAATTTGGTTGCATATTCAGTTATTTCAAAGGTAGATGAAATTATTAGCCATTTCTACAGAGTGTCAACACACTGAAAATAGAAATGTGCCTTCCAAGGCAGCTGGAGCCTACTGGGAATTGGGAAATTAGTAGGAATTTAGAATAATGGACACGCTTGCAATGAATCATTTATGGGTTCAGAGACCTAGCTCATCTAATAACCGGAATGAGCAGTTTTACTAATAAAGCTTGTCTGTGTTTGTTGAACTTGCTGGATCTACCTGTCACCCACAAACAACTTGAATTATCACTTTTCCATCAAGGTTTTCCCTTTAGCATCACCTGCTGGCACCTGGAACAGCATTGTCCTCCATTCTAGACTGGAAATGGAGGGAGAAAGGGAACCTCAGAAGTGTCACTTAAAGCAGGCCTGCCCCACCTCCACCAGGAGCGGAGGCTTGGGTTTTATACAAAACTTTTGGATGAGGGATTGAAGAGATGGTTTCCTAAGTGCTTAAGAGCGCTTGTTGCTCTTGCAGAGAGCCCAGGTTCAATTTCCAGCATCCAAATCAGATGAATCAGATGAATAACTTCAGCTCTAAGGGATCTAACGTTGTCTTCTGGCCTCTGTGGGCACAAGGCATGCACATGATATACATACATAATGCAGACACGCATACACATAAAAAACAAACAAATCTTTACAAATTTTGAATGAAAATCCTGGTGTGTCACATTTATCAAAATGACGACAGGTATGACAGGTATGATTCTGAAAAGAGTTTTCCCAGCTCTGATCAGTCTCTCCTGGTGATCTTTGACTGCCCTACTTGATAAAGCTGCAAGTGTCCCATCTCTGTCCTTCCAGTCTGAGCAGCAAGCCAATCCCACCAGTATCTCCAAAGTTCAGCAAGCATTAAGTTAGTCCTCATCAGTAGAGCATGCTGAGAGTCCAAGTTACCTTCAGTTCTGTGGTCTTGGCCACTGCTGTGTAACTTTCCTGTCTCTGATGGAAACATATTTCCCTCAGGGAAATGCAAAGTGCCGTCCACTCCCACATATACCAGGAACCCTGTCTGTTCTCTGTAGTTCGGCAGTAGTTACAATGCTGTTCTCAAGGAAACAGTCATCAACAGATTGATTTTTCCACCTGGCCTCTGCAGTTGAATCAGCATGGCAACAGTCCAGATCCAAGCCCCACAGCACTCTGGGAAGGGTGAGCAAGAAACTAGGCCAGGCTGAGCATGGCGGTGTGGAAAGAGCTCAGACTGTAGACTGTGGTCACTTTCTGGCTGGTGTGGGGCAGAGATGCTGTTTAGCATCTCTGGGGTCATTTCTTCATCTTTCAACAGTGCATGACAGTAAAACACACATCCTAAGGTTGATTAAATGATGAATACTTAGAAAGTCTTACCACAGTGCCTTTTACCGGGCTAGCTTGTTCGGTATTTTAGATTTTCATTGCTGCTAATTTAGGTAGATGGAAAACCCATGTGCATCCGTTGGAGGGCGTTCTAGATCAGTTTATCTAGCTATGTGGCTCAACAAATCAGAGTAGCTGTCATTAGCCCATACTTGGCTTTCTGAAAACACACATTTAAGAGCATTAAAATTTTGTTTTTAATATGATATATTTTATTATATATATATATTTTTTATTTTCTTCGTATCTGAGAATTGTACCTAGACCCTCATGTGTGTTAAGTACATGACCTTCCAGGCAAGCCCACTTCCAACCCTGTGCTTATTATTATGCATTTTTCCTTAAAACCTCTTTTTTAGAAATAATGCATACATTTAAGAAACATTTGTGCAGAATTACTGAGTTCTACCTCTTCCCTAAGTCTTCTATAAGCATAGAGTCGTTTAATCCATACATAGTTTTACAAATCAGAGTCTCTTACAATCCTCATTTTACAATTACACAAACTGAAGCACAAAGTTAATAATTCAGACTTCTGTGGGTGGTGAGCTGGATTGTGATCCAAGCAGGTGGACTTCAGAGTCTGTACTTGTGGGTATCAGGCATTTGGTGCTTGGAGTCTTTTGAAAACCCCGAGTTTGGAAGATTTAAATTGTGTAGTCAGTCTGGGCTTTCTGGGTTAAAATGGCCACTTTATCCCCTTGAAGACAAGGCTTTAAGCAGGACCTCCCCTTTACTTGAGGCTTTTTTGCTCTGGTGTTGGTTTTGTTCCCTTGCCTTGCAGGGGGAGCAGGAAACCAGGGCATAGCACGTGCTATGCAAGGACTGTACCACGAGCCACAGGCTAGCCCTGACTGAGGCTGTTCTGCTTGAGAGCAAAGGAATGACTCTCTTTAGAGCAGTGCTCTTAACCTGATCGTCCTCTGCTGTGCCTGGAGCACATGGAGGTGTTCAGACCCTTAGTGACACTGTTAGCTCTGTGAGGCGCATGCCCCTCACATCTGTCCATTGGGCTCACTAACTCCCTCTGTAAGTCTGTCTTCATGTCTTCCCTCTTCTCTCATGTCTACCCTGATCACACTATTAAAAGTCCCACTCCATCCTTGCTCAAACCCAGAACATCATTGTTTTACTGTTCCCCACACTGTTCCTACCTTATTTATTTACCCCTGCCATGGGTCTACAGAAGCTGGTTTTGTTGTATAGTCTCTGTCTTCCTCCCACCTTGACCCTGCAGTGCTGGCTTAGTGGGGTCTCTTTGTTTTATTCTCACATATTTCAAACATGCAGTACAGTACATGGGACTTAGTAGCAGCTAAAACAAACATACAAGTGGTTATCCCAGGTTACTTTGCTGGTTTAGTTTAGGAGATGTGAACCTTTAACACATGGGAACTGTGCAGGTAGGAGGAGGGAAACTATTTCCATGAACATCAGGAACTTGGATTTTGCATCTCTACTGGTGGGCCCTAGCCCAGTGCTGTGTCAGTGGTGACAGCCACCCCCCCATGGGGACTCACGTCTTCTGCTAGAGCTGGGCAGGGCCTTCACTGACTTGCTTCCGCTTTTATATAGCACGTGGAGAAGCAACTGACAGGTCTTCAGAGGAGCTGGGATCCAAGGACTCACTCACCATGATTTTTCTATTAACATCAAAATCAAAAGGCTCATCCAGAGTGACTGGGAAGTGCTTCACTGGCGTGAACAAGGTTAAAACAGCCCTGCGATGTCACATCCAATTGCCCTAATCATCATATCAAGGCCTCGGCTGGGCGCTGGTAGCCCATTTCAGGAGAGATTCCCAGCAGAACAACTGATAGTGTTTTATACACAACGAGCTGTTGGTCATTAGCATCTGCTCTGGTAGAATGTGGAGTCCAAAAGGGGAAAGCACGCTTCCTTTGTCCAGCCATGGTCTTCATTCTGCCTTCCGGCTCGCAGGGGATGCCTGAGCTGCAGCACCATCTTGGCGTGCAGGTCGCTCACCTCACACCACCTTGCTTCCTGGGCTGTGTTTGGTTGGTTCGGGGCCCATACTTCAACTCCATATTGACTCACAAAACTTAACACTGAAACACTGTTTCAAACAGTCAGTCTCCCAGGGGGATATTGGTGACTTGTGGAAGGGCTTAGAAAGGAACGTTCCAACATCACAATGAAGGCTTTGATGGCAAAATATCTCAACAAGGCATCTACACTGGATAGGACTGCCAAGGGGAGGGGCTGGTTACACAGTTGGGATGAAGGCGACATTGACTCTTTTAACTATGCTCACTTGTGTATAGCAACATCACCCGTGACTGATCATAAACAAAACGGGTATCAGGAGGTGTCCATTGACTGATGCAGCATATTTGATCCTTCAGTCCGCCAGGGGTAATAAACTAATCCTAGTTTTATTTGGCAACTCGTCACATGCTTCCCAGCAATGGCTTCCTCTCCTCTCTAGTCCTGACAGTGCTGTACATGAGTCTGCAGAAGAAATGGTTGGTTTGTTTTTCTCCAGCGTGAGTTAGTTTTTGATGAGAATGTTTTCCTTCACACTGGAGATTTTTCAGGGACCCACTGAAACTCAAGTCAGGGCTTTGCCTTCACACAGCCTGCAGTCATGTCTGATTATAAGAGTTTTAATAACACATTTTAGCCAGGTCCATGGCACAGGCCTGTAATCACAGGTACCCAGGAGACTGAGACAAGAAGAGTGAAAGTTCAAGGTAGGCCTAGGCCAGTTAGCAAGGCCTTGTTTCAAAGTAAAAAATTTAAGATGGTTGCAGATATAGCTCGTGTACATGCCTAGCATATATATATATATATCTTCATATATATATATATATCTTCACACACATACACAAACATATATGCACAGACATATACAAACATACATATATACATATATTCGTGCACACAGGTGGCTCACTCTGATTACTTCCATTTCGACTCCCCTTTTGTCCCAGATTCTTGGATGTGCCTGCAGGCAATTTGGGGGTACATATAAATGGGGGAATTGAATTTAAAATATACATATTTTGTTTAGCTTGAACAGGCTACACTTATGTAGTATAAGAACAGGTAGTCCTGTAGCCAAATCACTGATTCAAATTGTTCAAGGATACTTTTAGAATAAAATGTACATTATATTTTTCTTATGGAAAAGGGTCTGCATTTCCCATCCATAGAGAATCCCCACGTGATTGCGTTGTACAGAACATCGTGCTGAGTGGAGACCTCAACCAAACTCTTCACCCTCTTTGTGTGTTTCCTCATCTTATAAAATGAAAGTTTGCATTGACATCTCTTACTTCATTTCATCTCTGGTACACTTGGCAGCGGGTATTAGAAAGGGTAATTCTGGCTTGAGATGAATAAGCCCAGGTCATTAGAACAGAGGTCCAGATTGCCAGCAGGTGTGTTCTAAGGTCTTACATAAAATTAAATTTTCATGTGGTAAAATTCACCCACCACAGCCCAATACAAAGGAAATCTATAGCAGACTGACACAGCGTCTTTTACTAACACCAGGAATTGTTCCTCAGCACTCGGCAGGAAATTGTCTCTTGAGTTGAGCCTTTGATGGAACAATTGACTGTGACAGAATACTTCACAGAAGCATGGAAGGGAAGAAAGTTCTATTTGGCTTATGGTGTCAGAGAGAATTCAGTTTATCCAGAAAGCCCTAGACCAGAATCTGGCACTGGCATAAGCTTCAGAGCTTACCCAGTGAGCTACCTCCTGCAGCCAGGCCTCCTCCCTCCTAACATTGCACAAGCTGCAGATTGACCTTTCAAAGCAAAAGACTGGGAAACATTTCAGATTCAAGCCATGACACCCTGCCCCTCACCCCCAAAGACCCAGACCACAGTTCTTAATACCCCAGGTCACGATGGAAAGTACGCTTAGTCTAACTTCAAGAGGACATTAAAAAAAAAATATTTCCAAAGCCATTCAAAAGTCTGAAGTTTCTAATGAGATGCAAAGCAATCACTTTGCTATAAGATTATAAAACAAAATAAAAAGACAAGACAAAACAAACCCAAACAAAAACAACAGAACTAAACAAAATACCTTACATACTTCTAATATACAATGCCGCAGAGTGAAGAGTCCCCGAGTCCCATTTCAAAAAAGAAAGTTACCAGGAGGATGGACTGACTGGACAAAGCCAGGCTGGAGCCAGCAGTGTGAATGTGAAATCTAAATGTTCCACATTTGGCATCAGGCATGGAGCACCTCATCAGAGCTCAGCGTATGTGGGAGCCCATCCCCCATGCTGCTCCTTAGCAGTGTGGTGTGTGTATCCCCTGGGCTGTTCCCAGTGTGCGTGTGCAGTTTCCTCAGCACATGTCCCATGTCCTGATACTTCCTACGTCCTGGAGTCACCATTGAAACACAGGCTTTACCTTAGAGCCTTAGACAGCATCATCACTCTAAGGGATCTGTGCATGGAATTGTGAATAAAAGTCCCCCCCGGGGGGGCGCCCTTCAGTCTTCAAACTGGACTTCTTCCTGCAAGGCTGATCAACTGATTAGAACTTCAATGAATGTGGAGAGTTTGAAATGGTGCAGGTTCAGAGTCTAATTTAGAGTTAGGGTTAGCTCGGGCCATCCTTAGCCCCCTAAACAGCCACTCTTTGCTACCTCTGTTTCTGATCTAACATCCTGTAACTAACAGCTAAAAAACCTTTTAGAATGAATGTATTATCCTAGCAGACCACCTGATCTCACCAATCAAAAGGCTAAGAATGTCATCAGACAGCATCCGAGACCTATAGGAAAAAACCCTTTGCTTTGCTATCCCCTACCTACTGAATGTCTCCTCCAATGTATTTGAAAAGTGTCTTGATTTATGACTTCTCTTTGTTCTGTTACTAGAAAAATGTAAGGCAACTGTTACCACGCTGGAACATGGTATTTGGGGAGACCTCAATCTGTGTTCCCGGGCTATGGTCACTCATATTTGGCTCCAGAATAAACCATCTCTTTATTCTTTAAGGTGAGAGCTGTTCATTTCATCGACAGAATCCAACACTAATACCTGTTGCCTGACCTCACGGGCTTTTCTTCTGGGACTATGGCGTAAGTGCCCATGGTGCCAGGAGTCTTGCACGCTGCCAAACAGCACCCTGATGTTGCCATGTTCTGCTACCAACTACAGAAATAGCCAAGCCCCCTTAGGCCTCTGCTGCGCTTGCCCTGAAGCTGCAGGGCAGCTAAACCGAGAAAACCGACCCCTTCCTGGCCCCTTTTCCAGTGGCTACCCTGGAGTCTTTCTCTTTTTTCACTCCCTCTTTTTTTTTAAAGGAAAGTCTTTCAAGTTCCTTTAATATGTGGGATCGCGCCCTCCGGGCACCTTCGCTAGTGTTCCAGTTCAAAGCGATGATGCCAGTCTCTAGGAGTTACAGCCCAGTCGCTTTGTCCCCGTCCACCCTGTCTGCGACTTTAAGTCTGCTCTTTTCCCAGGACACACTGGATGTTTTTCCTACTGCTCTCTGTATTTTCTTTCCCCACAATACTCACTGTAAAACCTGGCTAAATGCAGAGGTCTATAGTCTTGCTACCGCCTGACTGTTGTGCTCGCTTGGAAGTTTTTCCACCAAAGAGATTAGTCCATCACTTCTGGGATTTAAATGCCTGACTCAAAATTCCAGGACATGAACAAAGTACAGCCAGCCTCTTTGTCAGAGTATAACACAAATGGCTCCCGATCCAGCTTCCAGCGGGGCCCTCATTACCTGTGAACATGGTCTTCTCTATTGCCTGCATTTCCATCAATCAGCATTCTGGTTTTCTGACCTCCTCCTACACCTGCTGGTTAATCTCTACAGCATTCTAGGGCCTCTGTAGCCCTTGGCCCCACACGCTCCCACATTCCTCTGTAAAACTAATTCAAAATCCAAAAAAAAACACATAATCAGATTTATCATAGCCAGGACCCTATTTCTCTGATGCCAAATTTCTATGTTTCTTGTTTTTTCTCATCTTTGTGGCAAACAAAATCTTTACAGAGGCATTTTAGAGAAGGAAGGATTTATTTTGGTGTCTGGTGGAATTTGATGAATCATGTCAGGGAGTTCACAGCAGTGGACACCCTGGACATAAGCAGTGGATAAGGAACTAGGGAGAAATAGACTGACTAGAGCCACAGGAAGCCTTGACCTTCAAAGGCCTGCTCTTGGTGACCTACTTCTGCCAGCCAGGTCCCACAGTCTTCAAATTACCTCCACCAACTTGGGATCAAGTGTTCAAACCACAAGCCTACGGGAGACCCTTCAGATTCAAAACATGACAGTTGCCTTCTGTTGGGGTCATATATGCACACACATATGTACATACCTGTAACCCATAGGAGCCAAAAGGTGATTCAAAAGAAACAAGATTACGTTTAAAGCCACAGACAACATGGGAGTGACTCTTAAAGACAGCCCCTCCATCCGATCAGGTGGAATGGCGAAGCACATTAAGTGCTTATATAGTTTTCTTATGCTTTACATTATTTGTGTATGTCCTTCCACACTGAGTTTAAATGCTAAGTGTATTTACTTCAGCCTGGCTTCTGACATATAGGAGCATAAGGCCTGTGAAGCTCACATTGATATAGAGCTCTAACATGAGATGGCTTTGGAAAGTGCTCAAGGACAGTGAAAGGTAGTTCAAGATGGGTGAATGAAGAAAGAAAACAACAAGAGACAGTGACTCTGGATGGGGGTACTGATGCGGTTTCTGGAATAGAACCAAATAAAGCTGAAATCAGTTTTCAGAGTGGGCACCTGGAGACTGTTGGCTGCTAACCTATGGGATGCAGATGGATGCCAGAATGGAGGAATGTTTGTGTAGACATAGACTTGTAGAATTTTAAGTCAGTGAAGGTCCATAAACATCTGACCTGTGGGTTTACAGACAAGGAACCTGAGGCAGGGAGTGTAACATGACTTAGACAAGGCCACAAAGAGCACGAGCAGCTTAATGAGAAAAAAAGACAAGTCGGCTAATTTCCAGTCTACATCTTTCCATCACATCAGCTAGATGGGGCTATTTGAGGTTGAAGACTACAGCAAGTCATTTCTTCCTGAATATGAAGCAGTTGCCCTAGTTGTGAGTGGCTTTTAATTCCTGTTTTTCTCCTAAGTGCTTGTAAGGATGAGAGCTCTCTCCCTGATTCTTGACTGCAGTGTGTACGGTGACATAATTGCCTTAAAGGTGAAAAGCTCCTGTAATTCCTTTCTTAGAAAATCTTGTCCACCTGATGTTGTGTTTCATAGATGTAGCCTTAGACTTTATAGTAGAATGTCTCACAGGTTTTGAGAGTATATTTATTTCTTGGTCTCCCACATTCACGTGGTTAATTTGGACAATATCTCTATCCATTGTAGGGATCTAAAGTTATCACAAAAACTATATACATATCATATATAGATACATACACGCACTTAAAACACACATGAACATTACTGTCCCTTCGTAGGTTTCCTGGCTGGTACACTGACAAACTGGCTAGTGATTTTAGAAGTCAGTCTTATTTTGTGAGGATTCATATGCATCTGTTCTGAATTCAAGGCTTTCAGAAGGTATTTTCATGAAAAACACAAATATATATGTATATATATATAATTAAATATATATTTAAATAACTACTTTTGATAGTAATGTTTTCTTGGCCATATGGAGCTGGCTTGCCATAGTCTTGAATATTGTAGTGATGTCAGTATCAAACACTTATCTTTTGAGGTATAGTTTGAAAAATGTTTAAGATCTTCATATTGAGAATACAGCTTATGGAGTAGTACTTGAACTGCCAATAGTATTGATAAGATACCTTAAGAAATGATAGTTATTATATTTAACTATTTTATATCTTCATGTGTTTGGTGTAATTATATAACCATACCTTCATATATATTTATATGCATACACATACACACACACACACACACACACACACACGTACACACTTCTGTGTATTGTTCAATTTTCCATTCCAAGTTCTACAAGTGGTAATTTTGAGCAATAGTAACTGGGCCAGCCAAAGACTTATCACCTTTAAATATTATAAGAACATGCTTGATAATTTGTGAAAAAAAATGGTCTTCAAAAGAAAGTGTGCTTCACATAACTCTCACCTTGCTATGGTCTTCACACCAAGAGGCTGTTTTATTTTCAAGTCAGAATCCCCACCTCTCTGAAAATCCCCCTGCAGAAAAGGCATCTGTTAGCTGGTTGGTTGCTGTTCCCGAAACCACTGGCTGTGGTTTGAATGGGTCCTCCTGGAGCTCTGCAGGGCCCTGCAAGAGTAAGACTCTTAAAAATGTTTCCAAAAGAGAACTGGAGAGATGGCTCAGTGGTTAAGAGTACTGTCTGCTCTTGCAGAAGATCTGGGTTTGATTCCCAGCACCCACATGGTGGCTAACAACCACCGGTAACTCCAGTTCCAGGGGATCCAATGCCCTCTTCTGAACTCCACGGGCACTGCACACATGGGTGCACTTGCATGTATGCGGGCAATACACTCATACACATAAAATGAAAACAGTAAATAAAATATTTTTTTAAAAATGTTTCCAAAAGAGACCACCACTAACAGGAAACACTAGCAGCACTCCTGGGTCTGAAGTTCCAGTACAATCCCAGAGACCCACAAATTCACACCCTCACTCCCAGCCTCTCCACTGAGAGCATAAACAGGGTTCAAAACTGTATTCCTCATCAAAACCAAATACTAGTCAGGAGTGCAGCGTACATTTTCTTTATTGTGTGTACCTCCTGAGGAGTGGGGGGGGTTGTTTGTTCAAGGTCATACCACCAAGAAGGGGTAAGTCAGAATCTGAATCCAGACAGTGTGGCTTGGGAAAGGTCCCTTGTGAGCCCACAAGCACTGCCTGACTCATCGCCTACCTTTTCAGATGCGTGCGCTAAAGACAGTATTATATCATCAAACGATTGTAAAGGATAGAAAGATGATGTGCCAATACTTGCTACATATATTTTGCACATTTTTTATGACTTCTTTCATAAAGAGTTGAACATTTGTAAAAAAAAAAGAAAAACGAATTGTACTTTATTCATGCGCTCATGTTATACCTGCACTGAATGCTATTATTCACTATAAAGGATAGAAAGATGATGTGCCAATACTTGCTACATATATTTTGCACATTTTTTATGACTTCTTTCATAAAAGAGTTGAACATTTGTAAAAAAAAGAAAAACGAATCGTACTTTATTCATGCGCTCATGTTATACCTGCATTGAATGCTATTATTCACTCTATTTTGCATTGTGTGGCAGTTTTAAAATAAAATATAAACATCTGGAGCCCACTGGGTGACAGTGGCACAGATGTGAAATTTTAGGAGCAGCTCAACAAACCATGAAATGAAGCTACGTTGCATTGTGAGATGCGTGATAAATGTGCCCCTCACATCCGTGCAGCTCTGTGACTCGTTAGGATAAAAAGTATCCCCGTTGACAAATAAAATGGAAGTTAATTCATGAGCTGTATCACCAATATATTTTGCTCATTTATGTTTATTTGTATTCATTGGGCTATTTCCCAAAATAGATAGGAACTAGAATATTAGCTGGAAAGTTATAAACTGACTAGTGGTTCAGCTGATAATGTGTATCCGAGAGACCAAAGGAGAACAAGAGCATATTAGACACCCACCCTGTGCCAGGCACAGGGGTAGAAATTCATTTGATTCAAGCAAGGCTTAGAGGTAAAATGGCAACTACAAATCATGCATCTAGTAAGAGCTTTGAACACTAGATTTGTATATTTTTATTTAAAAATTAAAAGACATTTGCCAATACAAGTTGTAAACTAGTCTAGAACTGTTCTTGCAGTTGGACAATATAGGGTTTACTTTAAAGAAATATTGCCCAATGGGCTGGATAAATGACTGAGGGGTTAA
>NW_008352752.1:498294-510794 GCF_000622305.1 Nannospalax galili | reverse complement strand
ATATATATAATGAAATATGACCTGTTCACCCCATTTCCCCTCTAGCTCCCCAAATAACCCCCCAACACATCCCCCTCAACTTCATATTTTCTTTTTATTTTACTTTATTTTTTATGTCATTTTTTTATTTTTTGGCTTTTTGTGTGTGTATGTGTGTGTGTGTGTGTGTGTGTGTGTATTTCATACAGAACATCCCAATCTTATCTATATACCCACATCCCAAATGGCACCCTTCCATAGCACCCCCCCAGAGCCCATATACTCTGTCATCCCTGTTACTGTCCACTGTGTTGTAGACACCCCCAGCCATTCCCCAGTACCTGTCCATCCACTGAATCTAGTCAGCCTATCTAGAGATCCTTGTTTTAGGAAGATCAGCTCTTCCTCATCTAGTAGCAAACAGTCGCCAATATTCCTTTAGAAAAGATTGGCGTCTGCTGTTAATTTTCCCAGTTGTATGCTGGGTTACTGTCTGGGAGTCTCTTGGGCCACCCTGGCCAACAACTCAAAGGAAGGTATCTCCTGTCTGGCATTGTTTCTATATTTTATTTTATTTTTGATAACCAAGTCCTGTTAGTACTACCAGTATGTACTTGGCAGTGGGGCCATCCAATGGAGCGTGAGAAACTTACCAGAGACCACACCCTCAAAGAAGAATGATTTTCTCTTCCCCAGTAGCTCCCACCTGCAATAGCGCCTCAGTAAGGGACAGGACTTGGAGAACACCTCCCCCATCTCTGCTGGGATTTTGGCTGGCTTGATCTTGGGCAGGTCTTGTACAGAAAACCACAGTTGCTGTGAGTTCATGAGTGTGACAGCCATGTCATGTCCAGAATTCAGCATTTCCCAGCACCCCTCCCTGTCCCCTGGCTCTGTCTTCTTTCACCTTTTCTGTGATGTTCTCTGAGCCTTGGTGGAGGGTGGAGGCAGGAGAGGGATTGATAAAGCTGTCTGATTTAAGGCTGAGGACTCAGTCTCCTGTCTCAGCACTTTGACCATTGCTTCAAAAAAAAAAAAAATTAGTTGTACGTACAGGTACCAAAACCAGTTTTTATCTCTGTATTTCAAAGAATGTAAATATGTATTTACTTTTCCCCAAGAGTGAAGAGGTTATGTGTACTTAGAGAACTTGCAATCTTGGAAGAAGTCGGTGATGGTATGAAGACGAGTGTGTTATGTGTCTTGTAGAGGGCTCAGCTCCTGGGGAGGAGGGCATGTATTTTCCAGAGTGTTTTCTTCTTGGGAAGGTAATTTTACAGATAGTGCTAAGGGCTTTAAAAATGTCCTGACTCTTTTAACCAAAATCTTCAACTTGTCTGAATTTGCTTTAGGACAAATGTAAACGATGTTCATCGTGATAAGTGTGAGAACGAGAAAGCGTTAAGTAAATAACCTGAGCAAACAAGTGTAAGAAAACAGCTAACCAAGTGCAGCACGTCCAAAGCGTGGGCTGCTTTGCAGTCAGTGACACGATTTGAAAAGGAGTATCTATGATCATGGAAGAAATAAATGTACATTAAGTAACGACAAGGAGTCTAATTATAAAAAAAATTTCTAAGATATTTATGTACCTCTGTGAAAACATTGTTCAAACTTTACTATGTTTTCCTTTTCACTTCTGTTTGTCCTCACGCCCCCCACCCCACCGCTGCTGTGCGAATTTCGGGGTTCGGACTATGCCTTGACCACCTGTAGAGTCTTTTGTTTGTGAATGGGGAGATAATCTGTGACTTCTTTTAAAAAACAGGAAAGGTGGAAAAAAATAATTTGGTTGCCATTATGTAAAAGAATAGTGATTGATTTCTTTTGCACTTTCCTTTTTATTTAGTATTTTACTACTTCTATGTTCAGAACAAGAAAAATTTAAAGTAACAGTAAGTTTAGCTATTGGGAAAGAGAAATGAAGGCTTCTCAAGGACTGTTGAAATGCTTCTTTATACTCTGGCTCTTGTTTAAATAATTCTGTATTGGGCTGGAGAGATGGCTCAGCGGTTAAGAACACTGGCTGTTCTTGCAGAAGACCCAGGCTCGAAACCCAGCACCCACATGGCAGCTAACAACTGTCCATAACTCTAGTTTCAGGGGATCCGACGGCCTCTTCTGTCCTCCGCGGGCATTTGCATGACACGGGTGCTCTTACCTACATGCAGGTAATACACTCATACACATAAAAATATAAAAATAATAAATAAAATTTTAAAAATTTAAGCATAATGAACTAATGTAGATCTTCCACATAGATTCATTCTTTATGCTGTATAAAACTAACTTATACTACCCGATTCAAAGTTAACTCACAGTGAGGGCTCAGGTCCTTTGCATATCTTTTCTGTGTAAGCACGGCACCTGCATGGTGGCTATGAACCATCCTTGACTCCAGTTCCAGGGGAATCCAAAGCCCTCTTCTGACTTCCGTGGCATTGCACGACACAGGTGCTCTCACATACATGCAGGCAATATACCTATACACATAAAAAATAAAAATAATAAATAAAATAAAAAATAAAAGAAATAAAATATTTTTTAAAAATTCTCTCTTAATGTGAGGGTCTGCAGGATAAGAGCTGTTTCTTGGCCTTCCATGCCAGAATATTCTTTTGCAGATAGAAAGTGTCTGACAGAGCAGTGCTGAGTCATTATGTGCTGTAATTTGGGGGACATAACCTTGAAGTAATGAGTGTTTAGGGTCTGATTCTGAGAATGACCCATGCTCATAGCTTCCTTTCCATCAGGGGATCTCATTTTGATTTGTAAACATTCTTTGTCTCATAGAAACACCTCCCACAGTGCCCTTGTTAGGTAAATACATCTCAGCCTGAAGTAGTAAATCAATATATCAAATAAGTGCAATGAGTCCAGACCTGATAGCAAAAGGAACTGTGCACCCCTAGCTCCAGTCAGAGGTGACTGTGCTAAAATGCTTCTGAAAGTCTTTGAACTACACATTTGAAATGTGTGTTGCTCTCTCTCAATCAGAATTTATTTTTAGCAAGAGAATGTGAAGAATTAGTGGCACGATGTTCTTTCTTTCTTTCTTTCTTTCTTTCCTTTTTTTTAAAGACAAATCTAGGGTCAATAGGGAGGCACCTGAGTGATCAGCAAACAAACCACACCTTTGGGGTTTATTGACCTCGATCAATAGATTGCAAATGCTCTAATGTAGCTGGAATACTCTCCTGTTTGTCAGGAGAATAATCTGACTTCTGGTTTTATCTCTGCCCCCCCCAGCTATATCCTTCCTTCCAAATCTATAGCTAAAAATCTTTCAACAACTTCATCAAGAGGGAAGTTTAATGTATGAAGATTTAAGTTATAGAAAAACCAAGAGTTCAGTATGCCAGTGCGGTTTCCATTCCCATGAATCGTGAAGGCCTGGCCCATAGTTTATCCACCCAGGTCTTCTTATGTTTCAGCTGCTAAGGCTGTTACAGAATTTTGAAAATTCTCCAGTAGTCTATAGAATGCTACTGTGCATTCCACAGAGGTGCAGCAGGTCAATTAGAAAAGCCATCTTCTCTGGGTAGTCATCAGCCCCATATCAAATATCTCTTTGACTTGTGGAATGCACAGGTATATGACCTTGCACTACAGTCCAGGGCAGAAGTGAAAGGTATGGCATGAAAACTACCCAGTAACACCCAGAAATACATCCATATACCAACAAGCTTATCCTATGCATGCCTCGGTATCTACGGGTCTCAGTGTGGTTCTTTATGACATCAGAAAATAGCAACCCAGCTGATGTGAAATCTAGAAAGCAGGGGTAGCGTCTGGTTTTGATGCATTGCTGACATTTGACCTCCAGAGATAGCAGTTACCAAGGTTCAGCCTAGATCCTTAGGTCTGGCCATTTCCTGATGTTCTGATTAAGAATTTGACTTGTTTCTAATCCTTGTATCTCATGCCTTGATATTCCTTCTTACACACACTAAGTCGCTCTCTTGCATGACTGATGTCTTTTCTAGTGCTGCTGACTCTTGATCTTGTTGAGGGCCCCTTTGATTTGACAGCATCATTGCTGTCTGCACAATGAGTAGGTGCCTATATCAGGGTATAACCGAGTGAAGGATTTCTAAAAATCAGCAGACAGTTTGTAGCATGGGGAAGCACTGACATCATTTGTTGACTTTTCATATAACAATGAGAATAACTTATTACTAGATAAGTACTTCACAAAAATGATTTAGAGGTTGCAGTGCTTGCCACAAACTTCAAAAAAGTTTTCCTCTCATGCATCTGTGCTTTGTTTACGGTCTGGGTTCCTTCTGCTGCGGTGGCAAACACCATGACCAGCTTAGGGGAGGGAAGAGGTGCTTTCAACTTAGATTCCGGTCCATCGTTGAGGCAAGTCAGGACAGGCGCTCCAGGCAGGAACTTGATGCATCAACAATGCAGAAATGCCGTGTGCCGGCTGGCTTACGGTCATGCTCAGCTAACTTTTCCACACACCCAGGACCACCTCCTAGGGACAGTGCTCATCACAGTGGGGCTGTCCTCTCCTAAGTCGATTATCAATCAACTGGCAAGTGTGATCTAGGAAGGCCCTCAATTACAAATCCCCTCTGGCGACTCTGGGTTGTGCCGAGTTGACAGTTAAAGCTGCTAGAATAGTTACAGTTATAGTTACAGAGGGAGAAAGGGGGGACAAAAGGGGAGAGGACAGCAGGGAGGGCCTGTGCTGGATAGCTTTAGTGTCAACGTGACACACCTGGGTTGAGGGGCCCTCAATTGGGGAATTGCCTTCATTGGACTGGCCCATGGCCATGTCCATGGGGCCACATTCTTGATTGTTGAGTGATGTGGGAGGGCCCAGCCCACTGTGGGTAGTGCCACCCTTGGGCTGGTGGGCCTTTGTTGTGTAAGAAAGCAGGTTGTGCAGGGGCCGGAGGAGCAAGTCAGTAAGCAGTGTTCCTCCATGGCCTGTGCTCCAGCTCCTGCCTCCGGGTTCCTGCCCTGAGTTCCTACCTTGGGCTCCCTAATGAACTGTGACCCAAGAGATGTAAGCTGAATAAACCCTTTCCTCCCCAAGTTGGTAGTGGTCAGAAGTGTTTTGTCACAGCAATGGAGAAACAACCTAGGACAGGGAGAGAGAGCAGGAAAAGAAGGAAGGGAAGGAAGGAAGGAAATACCTCTTCATAAAAGAATGGACAAACTATGGTATATGTCTATAGATAAGTAGTTAGGTGTGTAGCTACCAATGATAATTGATGCCAGAAACAATTTGTTAGCAGAGGGAGACAGACTTCAAAGGGACTTAAAAAGAGTGATACCATTTAAGTAAAATGTATAAATATAATACAGTTCTGTATGCTACTTAAATATTCAAATATGATGTAATATAAGAGCTACTTGCCCATTCCCAGATGTGTGTGCCTCCAGAGAACCCTCCAGGCTTCCTCTGGGGGAAGAGAAACTGGCATCTAGGAAGGCTTGTCAGTTACATCTAGAATGTTACCAAATTAGAAACAAATATGGAAACCTGAATGTTGTTAGCTCTGCATCCTACATATCTGGACCTTCGTCATGTGACCATCGTTAAGTTTCTGTGCATGAATAGTTAACAGTAAAAACAGTGTGGCACTCATCACCAATGTGCTCTACCTGGAAAGTAGTATCAAATCAATGGGTTTTTCTCAAAACACAGATGGGAACTGTTCATTATTTAAGGACCTCAGATAGTCTCAAGCACTGCAGAGTCACAGAGCTACAGCAATCAACATGTTGAATCTCTGGTACACTGGCTGAAATGAGGTATTTTTCAACACTTATTTTAGGTGAAATAGTCAAAACTAAAATGAGGAAAACTGACTTGGATTTGATTGCATTCACTTGGAAAATGCAAATGGACAATACACACTTGTTTGATAGAGCATTCCAACAGGGTCCTACAGATTAGAGGCGTCTTCAGAGGTCATTGAATAAGTGATGATTTTATAAATGCAAATGGGGAACCGAGGTGACAGAAGGCAGACAAGTTTGGTGGCAGTCAAGTTTGGTTTGTCCTGCCGGTGAGGTGTGGGTCTCTTAATAGTATAGACATGATACCACTGGCTCTCCACAGGGAGTTTACCTGTCCATCACCCTCCTGCAACAGAAAGCAGGAGAAACCAGGGTGGACGTGGAAGGTGTGGGTCTTGTTTTAAATCTTCATCTGATCTCTGTTATGTGAAGGGTGGGACAGGCAGCTTTCTGTTAAACAGCTGCAGAGGCAACGTCTGGACAGTCATAACAACACTATGCAGCTCCTTCCACCGCATGCGCCCTCCCGTGCCAGCCCGGCTCTAAGCCTCTCCAGCGATTCTTTTGCTTTTTCTTGTTGCTGTTTCTCTACAAATGAAGAAGAAGGGATGGGAAAAGTCTGGTGTGTTGCATGTTACAGTGTGTGCATGCTGTGGTATGTGCTATGGCATGTGCATGCTGTGGTATGTGCATGTTATTTTGTGTGTTTGCACCATGTACATGCTATGCTGTGTGCGTGCTGTGGTATGTTTATGCTATGATGTGTGCTTTTGTGAGCAGGAGGGCTCAGAGGGTGATGGTTAAAATCTATCGTGGAAGAAAATAAAGGAACAACTTGAAGGATTAAAGAACATCATCATTTCTGAAATTTACAAAATTGGGTAGAACAATATTAACGCTGAGTATCCCTTCTTTGAAATGTTTCAAATTTCCCACTTTTCTCAGAACTTGGATTTTGACTTTAACAATTACTGTGGCTCTAAGCTGTTAGCCTAAACTCTGAAGTGCTTCAGAATCTGAAATGGTTTGAGCATAATGTTGGTGCTCAGAAAGCTTGGAACACTTCAGTTTGGTCTCCAGTCTGGCAAAAGATGAGGTGTGTGTTCAAGATGAGGCAGAGAGCACAGTCAGTCAGCTCGTTAGCATGGTGCATGTCTATTAATGATGTCTCCGGTGAACACGCCTAAGTGGAACTCTCTAGGAGGAGAGGCAGAAAGCCAATTATGTATTTTTGAATATAAAAATTATTAACACCTGCCTGTAATACAATAGGTTTTAATATCTTATGTATGGTACATTTATTCTTAAGTATTTTAATGCAATTACCAAAACATCAATTCGTTTTAATACGTGGTTAGGCTTGATGTTGTCCTTGGACTTTGCCTGATTGTAATTCCTAGGGAAGTCACTTCACTTACTAATATTTGAATGTTTTGTACGAGCTATAGAATGGGGTGAGATTTGGTATGTCATGTGGCTCTCCTGGCCAGTGAACGAACACTTGTTAATGTAGCCAAGTGCAGTGCAGCTTTTACAAAATCTCTTCTGCTTTTGAAAATAGAACGTAGAACTCCCCTGGGAGTAGCCCAGCCGGGGAGTCCCGGGAAGCACTGGGGACCTTTTCCTGCTGTTGCTGAGCACTGAACAGTCCTCAGATTTTAGGCAGGCCATTCTCAGAGCTGCCTGTGTCCTTCTGGGGACTCAGACAAAGATACCCTTCCTCTAGTGGGTGTGACCAAGGTTAGGGCTCAAGACTCAGAGGGCTTGGTACAGGCTGCAGCTCAGTCCCCAAAGTCCCTTTAGCCAGGCGCTTTTGTTCAAGATGAGGCATGTTCACATGTGTGTGTCAGTCTTGGTGGTCTCACTTCCTGTTGCTGTGATCAATATCCTGACATTGGAGCTGGCAAGATGGCTCAGTGGTTAAGGGCATTGGCTGATCTTGCAGAAGACCCAACTTTGATTCCCAGCACCCACATAGCAGGTAACAACTGCCAGTAACTCCAGTTCGAGGGGAACTTGACGCTCTCTTCTGTCCTCCATGGGCATTACACGGCATGGGTATGCTTACATATATGCAGAAAGTACACTCATACACATAAAACTGAAAAAAAGTAACTCCAGTTCGAGGGGAACTTGACGCTCTCTTCTGTCCTCCATGGGCACGCTTACATATATGCAGAAAGTACACTCATACACATAAAACTGAAAAATTAATACACAGAATATTTAAAAGACCCTGGCAAGGGCAATGGGAGGAACACAGGCTTATTTGCTCACAATTAGAGGTCACAGTCCTTCACCACTGGGAAGTCCAGGCAGGAACTTGGAGCAACTGGTCACATCACATCCTTCATCAAGAACAGAGAGAGAGAGAGAGATGAATGAGGGCATGGATGCAAAAGCTCAGCTCCCTTTCTCCTCTTCTAGAACCCAGGACCTTGAACCCAGGGAATGGTATCAGCCACACTAGGTGGATCTTTCGGCCTCAATTAACCCCCCAAAGACATGCCCACAGACTAATCTAGAGAGGCTGTCATCGGGACTCTCTTCCTTGGTGCTCATTCTAGATTGTGTCAAGTTGATAATTAAAAATAACCATCACAGGTGGCTGCTAAAAGCCTTTGCTTCGCATGAGCCCAAGGAAACTCATCTCATGACTGGCAGCCACCATGGAGGGCACGTGCATGAGACAGTAAGGCCTTCTTTGAGCTCAGTAATTGACAGTTCATACAGCAATGAATACAAACAATTAGGGGCCTTCGAATTCAGGAGATAAAGAGCCTGTCTTGTCTAGATAGGATTTGGAGCAAATCCAAACAAGACTGAAATACATTCAGTATCCTACCAGCTCTGATAGACTAGACTGCTCAGACCATGATGAGACTTACAACAGGCTCGTGTGGCAGTCTACACTGTCACTCAGAGCAAGTACGGGTGTGTGTGTGAAAGCGCTCCCCTTGTTTGAAAGCAATTTCCGAACCGTATCTCTATTTGCTTAAGGAAAATATGATTAAAGGTACCCATTAGTATGTCATTTACATACAGCCAATAATTTTTACAATGGAACACATAGCAATTAAGTTTAGAGTGCACTGAGAAATGAGGATTTCTGGAATCCAGATAGACGCAAGTCAAAAGTGTGACACCGCCCTCCTTCAGACTCTTCAAATGTCCTTAGACCGTCCTAGGTTCAGTTCCTGCTCATTCCGATCTCTGTGGTGGAGCTGTGCTGGGCAGCCATCTTGGTATGAATTCTCCTAATAACAGGATCACTGAGTTTAAGATCACTTATGGCTTTTGCTTTTGCCCCTGGGTAGAATTATAATCATGCTGAGATTAAATGTTTTTCAACTTTATTGCTTTTCTTTTTCATGTGTATGTGTGCATGTGAATGCATATGCATGTTCACATGTGCAGCCACAGGTGGGCATGTGTGTAGATGCATGTGTCTTCATTCTTGCAGAGGCCCAAGGTTGGCGTTGGGAGTTCTCCTTCACTGCTCTTCACATTATTCATTGAGGTCTCCCAGTTGAACCCAGAGCTAGTCTGGCTAGCCAGCCTATCCCGCGGATCCCCCGTCTCTGCCCTCCGAACTCTGGAACTACAGGCAGGCTGTTGTGCCCACATGGCAGTTACCTGGGTTCTGAAGATCCCCGCGCCACTCTTGTGCAGCAGACTCCCCTTGGAGCCATCTCCACAGCCCTTGTTTATCATGCCCACCCACAGGCCAGCTTCAACTCCCTAAGCAATCTTAGAGCAATATTGCTCTCTGCTCTCTGTGGTGATGCTGCAAACATAAGAATGGACATAATTTCCCTCTCTCTAGACTAAAAACTAGCAGACTAGACAGTGACAAAAACACATATTCAAAAGTGAGCGGAGGATGATAAGAAGCAGAGAAATTGTTCCAAGTCCTGTTTTTGTTGACATCTGTGGCCCTTTCTGAGAATTTATTTGTTTTGGGTTTTTTTCCTGATAATTTATTTGTATAGCTAATAATCCTCTTTTGTGAGTTAATAACCACACATCGAATAAATGCATCCTGATTTCCAATCTTAGATGAATAGCCATGTGGGTGCTAGGAATGGGACCGGGTCCTCTGCCATCTCTCCAGTCCCCTAACACTACAATCTTTTGTGGAAAAAACCTAGAAAGTTCCCAGAGCATCTCTGCCATTCCCAGAATAGGCAACTCTTGGTGTGCTAATTATTACCAACACTTAATTCATAGTTATAAGATTGAAATCAATTCTGAAATATTCAAGCCATTTTATTTTTTGTTTAGGTGTTCTGTCACCTTCAAATGTGAGAAAACTCAAATACCAGTGACTCTCCCTAATTAAAGTTTTTGCTTTTCTCACTTAGTGAAATGTGTAGCTGTATGTTTTTTCTGGTTTCAGTTCAAGGATGGCCTCAAATCTCCAGTCTTTTCTTTTCCATGCTTGGTGCTGCCGTAGCTAAGCACAGCTCTGGATACTGCAATTATACCCCAAGGCAAGAATAAGGGGTCAATGAAGGTTAAAAGGTTCAGTAGGCTGGATGGTATCAGAATTTGATTTATAGCAGTTCCTTTAACTGGAAATAAACACAGCTCACAAGGCGTATGAAAACTAACTTCTCCAAATGTCTCATTGGGCAGAACTTATTAAGCTGATTATATGATAGCAAGATTAATAAATCAGTTTCTCCATTAGAAATATACTATGATTACAGTTGTCTGAAATATGAATGGAAAAATATCTTAGACACGTGTAACATTTTTATCAATAGGAGAAAATTAGAAAAGTTGAGAGTCGTGAATGGATACACTGTAATTCATTTATCCATATATAGCATCTTATCTGGTTTCCTAGCACTTTATAACATGGCTAAATTGACTTGAGAATTAAAACAAACATCTGTGATAAAAATAGACTCATTTGAACTCCAAGCAGTTAGACTTTTGCTTGAAAAGCTGGTTGATTTTTTTCCCCATTGCCCGTGTGGGATCTCAGCCCTTTGCGTGTTCCTGACCAACGCAGGAGAGGGTGGAAAGTCCTGCCGGCATCTCATGGTCCTTTTACGTGTTCAATGAGACAACCTGAGCCTCCCTCCTCGGGGTCTGGGTTCAAAAGTATTTTATTTTTAAAAATTTATCTTGCTGGGCATGGTGGTGCACGCTTTTAATCCCAGCACTTGGGAGGCAGAGACAGGCAGGATCTCTGTGAGTTTGAGTCCAGCCTGGTCTACATAGTGAGTTCCAGGCCAGCTGGGGCTGCAGGGAGACCCTGTCTCAAAAAGACCAAAAAAAATATTTATCTTGCAAATCACATTTAAGCATGAAATATACTTAATATTTGCCTGGAAACAGGTTTCTGTCTCCTGCTTCCTTGGTCCCTGTTTCTTGGTTGCTTGGTGGTCTCTCCAGAGTTTTACCACCTTTAGCCCCAGTGTCCCCTGAGCCAGTGCTGATTTCATCTTTTTTTCCTGTGTGTCCTCACTCCTTAAATCATCTAATTCTTGGTAACTACACATTTACTCATTTGAAAAATTACATTTATTTATTTTGTAGTTCTCTCTCTCTATATATATATAGATAGATAGATAGATAGATAGATAGATAGATAGATGATAGATAGATAGATAGATAGATAGATAGATAGATAGATAGATAGATATATCTGTGTGTGCGCAGTGCATGTGTGCATGTGTTTGTGCACTGGACACCTGTGGAGGTTAGAGGACAACTTGTGTGAATTCATTTTATCTACCATGTGGGTGGGTCACAGGGATTGAACGCGGGTCTTCAGGCTTGGCAGCAAGCCCCTTTCCCTGCTGAGTCACCTTGCCAGCCCCTGACTCCACAGTTAAATCTTCGCACAGCTGTCACCCTTAGCCTTCAGATTCATTTACCCTTTCAGTAGGCTTCTTGGTAATCTAGCACAAAGCCCTTGGAACCCTCCAAACTTGCAGGTCTTTGCTTTTTTAATTTCATGAAATGTGTCTCTACTCCTTTAGTTTGTAACACATGAGCAGTGAATGACCTCATGCCCAAATTCCCTTTCCATTTCTCACTCCAGTCCCACAGTAATGCAAATCCCTCTGTCTCTTCTTTCTATGCAGACTCAGATATGACCACTTCTCACCATGCTTAAAGCTACCAGCCTCATCCACAAACACTGATTTTCTTTGCAGGTTGTTCTGATGTGTTCTGTGTCCAGGTGTGTATGGGCCCTGCTCCTCTTGAGTCTGTTCTCAACAGAACAGCTAGAAAGGCCCTTTCATTACATCGAGCGACCAGATCAGCCACTCCTAGGACTACGTGTCACCTAAAGAGCAAACCCAGGGCCCTTGAATGACCTGGAGCTGTCCTGCTCACTAGCTGTGACCTCTGCTCGCCTGAGATTCCCCGTGTTCACTGTGTCCCAGCCATCCTGTCTTCTCTTGCTGTTCCAAAACATAACAAGCTTTACCCTTAACCTCCACTCTGCCTGGAAATTCTTCCCTGTGTGGGTCAGCCCACCCCTCATCTTCCCTCAGGTGTTACCCTATCAGAAATATCTTACTGATAATAATTCCAATTTTAGTAATTAAAAATCCTTGGGACTCATGCTTCATTAGTCCTGCTTTATTTCCCTTTACTAACACCGTGACTACATAGTTTGCATCCCCCTCTTTGCTGTGTCCACCCTTTCCTCCCTGCCTCCCTCTCCCCTTCATTCATTCCTTCCCGTCTTCCTTTCCGTTGTAATGCCTATCATTCTTGGTTGTTTTCTTTCCTTC
>NW_008352752.1:488054-498279 GCF_000622305.1 Nannospalax galili | reverse complement strand
TAACATTTATCATAGCTATGAGGTTTTAGTCACTGTTCACACATACCTCTGTGTCTGTAATTCCTTTACCTTCCACGTGTCTGAAAGAATCTTAAAGATCATACAGTTCAGCTCCTCTTTACAGGTAAGACCCAGGAAGGGAGATTGCTTAGGCATGATCACAGAAATTATTATTTATTGAGCTGGAATCCTGCTATAAGACATTTAAACTCTGTCCGAAATAGAAAGTGTGCACCAGAGACATTTCAGGTTTACACCTCCTTCTGACTTAGATATAAAATAGGCCCAACTTAAAATCTAATTATCATAGGAAATGATCTTTCTCATGAAATGACAGGTTTGTAGGATAGACCGCTCCCATGAGGATATAACTCAGGTGTAGTATGGGCACTCCACTTTGAGAAAAGTGTGTGAGGATGAGTGTGTATGTGTGAGTGTGAGAGAGAGAGTGAGAGAGAGAGACAGAGACAGACAGAGAGAGGAGAGACAGAGAGAGAACATAAGCACTAATATTGGATAAAATAGACAAATACAATGTGTTTGATGACAGGATATACATAATAGGCCCACTTCCATACAGACTCCACATTCGAGCATATATTAATACTTTTATGTATAGTGGGCTTAGATACAAGTGGCTAATACATTATAAATAACTAAAATATAAAATCATTAGATCATACTACTCAGTCTTTAATGGAAAGAGGCTCTAATGTTATAGAACTATGGGAAGAGGTTCTGCTTGGGTCACATGGTGACTGAAGAATTGTCTAGAAGCTGACAGTTAGTTAGAGACCTGCAGAATGGGAAACATGGGGAAGGAGCTGCGTGAGGAAAGCGTGAGTGTGGTCAGAGCTGCAAAGACGCTTTTCAGGTGCGAGGCCTTGAGCTGTCCGTGTACTCTTAGGCAGTGCTGCAGTGGAATGGAAAACCCTTCAAAAGTTAGACGGGAAAGTGGTAGGCATGGTTTTCTTTGCAAATATTGCTCTAGGTAATAAGACCCAGAGCAGGTGTTAAGCGCACATGTGGGGTGGTTGGTATCCTCTACAGTCATAGCAGGGGCATCACAGGCTCCTGAGAGAGCAAGGTACCAGAGCACAAGTTAGGCAAGCCCTCAGCCAATGCTGCGAGACACAGGATGATCGTGTGGCTAAGGTTCTGTATGAGCCTTTACGATCCTCCCAAACTTGGAGCTTCTGTGGTTCAGGAACTGAGCTAATTATTAAAAGTCTCTTTAAGAATTGAAAAAAACCATGAAAATAAAGGGACTATTATTCAGAAATGGATGTCTCCAAGCTCATCAATCTAGAATAGACTTATCTACAGAGATGGTGTCTCCTTCTATTTGGGACTAAGGAACATAACCTGAACCTCCTTCCCCTGGAACAGAAGCTCTCAACATATATATGTATTTTTTATTTTTTTATTTTTATTTTATGTGTATAAATGTATTGCCTGCAGGTATGTAAGTGCATCCATGTTATGCAGTGCTAGTGGAGGCCATAAGAGGGCAACAGATCCCCTGAAACTGGAGTTACAGGCAGTTGTTAGCCTCCATGTGGGGGTTGGGAACCAAACCTGAATCCTCTGGCAAGGGCAGCCAGTGTTCTTAACTGCTGAGGCATCTCTCCAGCCCCAAGGTCTTAATTTTTTAAGAAAAGATTTAATTTTATTTTAAATTGTGTGTGTGTGTGTGTGTGTATCTATGATGTGTATGTATATCTATGATGTGTGTATCTATGAGTGCAGTTGCCCTCAAAGGCCAGAAGAGGGGGCTAATTCCCCAAAGCTTGAGTTACAGATGACTGTGAGCTACCAGATCCTGGTGCTGGGAATTGAACTTGGATCCTCTGTAAGAGCATCAAGCACCCTTAACCACTCAGCCATCTCTCCAGCTACATGGTCTTCAGTTTTGTGTCTTCTGAGTTATCTTGTTTCCAAGCAAGATCTAGTTTGAAAAGAAGAGTGTCTAGTTTAGTAGGCCTGAGCTGAACTCTGGAAAATCGCAGATAAAATAAGGAACCCAGAATAGCTAAGGATGAGGACCACACCAAAGTGGTCACTGGGTTTGGTGACCAGGAACTCTTTCTCAGATCCAGCTTGGTTCCTACGTGGCTGTCACCTGCTTAACTCAGGAATTTCATACCTCTAAAGGTAGTTTAACTTGCCATTTAGCATTGTTACGCTATTTAACTTGTCTCAGCCAAACCCTTTGCCTATAGTGGCACTTACCCGTAAGAGACTGCTATTAAGGGCCAGAAAACCAAAGTGCAGTCGTCCGACCAGAGACCCTGGCTCATCACAGCTGCCTGCCGAATAGCAGCTACTGTCTGCTTCTCCTCACTGCCTGATAGACTTGACTTCCTTCTTCCTCTTCTTCATTTCTTAATGCAGAGTCAGCATCCACCTGCGATGGTTTATATCTTAGAGATTAGCTTCTTGCCCCCACCTTTCCCAGAAATTCCCACGGCCCTTCCTCTCACAGGTCTTCCCTTTAGCAGAGGTTTGCGCTATCTCTGTATCATTAGAACAACGGCAGAATAAAGACATTGATACTACAGCTGTGGAATATCTATAGCTATCAAATTAATTTGGGCCTGTATTTCTTGCTACAATTAGCTTCCAACTACACCCTGCCAAGCCACCCATCTTTCCTGTTCAATCTAGCATAAGTCTCGTGAAGCAAGAAGTCTGTGCGGTAGACAGATGAGGTTCTGGAAAATGCCGCTAAGTTTTAAAATCATTTGAATCTCATTAGTCCTGAAGAATAAAAACAAAACTCAAATGAGAAAAGGCCAATCACCCAGTATGTATGGGTGCAGTCAGAAAATATAGAGTCTGTCATATATAAAAAACTGAATTAAATAACTAACATCTGGCAGAAGTCATCACCTTTTTCTCAAGTCTTCACAGATATTTGAAGGAGCCAATCCTGGTCTGTTTAAAGTTAAAAGATAATACTCATTGACTTAGACGTGATTGCCAGTGAAATCTGGATTGTGCTGCAGGAGGACTGAGGGACAAGTTAAATATTTGGGGAATCTGGGCATTCAGTGCATTGCTCGTGTCGTTTAGTATATTCTATTTAATCTGTTTTTCAATAGGGCAAATAAGATGGCGAAAAGGCACTCTGTTTTCATTGCAGAAGTACAGCAGTGTGGGCATCTTGATTGTGTTTTAATGAACTCCCAAGAAACGTCTTATGGTTTAATTCAATTTGCTACATAGTTGGTGATATCCATAGTTGGATATTTTTTAAAGGGATAAAATTATGCAAAATGAGACATGTCCAGGGAAATCGTGGCCTATAGCTTTTACCCCAACTCTCCACTCCCCCTTGTCTGGGGTGGGGTAGCAGGCATTTTACATCATCTAGTAGTGTATGTTGTTGAAATGGGGACCAGGGCAAAACTAAGGGGTGGTCTTCTTCTTCTTCTTCTTCTTCTTCTTCTTCTTCTTCTTCTTCTTCTTCTTCTTCTTCTTCTTCTTCTTCTTCTTCTTCTTTCTTCTTTCTTCTTTCTTCTTTCTTCTTTCTTCTTTCTTCTTTCTTCTTTCTTCTTTCTTCTTTCTTCTTCTCTCTTTGCAAAAGGAGGCAAGTTGGGCTTTCCCAGAAAGCTCAGCTGTGGTTCCTAGTCTATTGAGAGAAGGGGTTGGAAGGGCAGGGTTTACAAATACAAATATTCAGGAGTGATGCACATGCAAATGTACGTATTTACATTGTGCCAGCTCTCTCTGTAAGTGGAACAGGTGAGCCTACCCTGACTTGGACAGGTCTTAGGACCAGTGTCCGGCATTAGACAGCCCCAAATCAACCATATTTATTTACCTTTATTGACATTGTGACACAATTCCTGACAGCAACAACTTAAGGAAGCAAGAATTTGGGGGTCACAGTTTCAGTGGGTGGAGTTCTTTGTGGTGGGAAAGGAGCAGTGACTGGTGTGGCTTGGTCTGTGCTGGTGGAAGCCTGCAGGCACCTTGTTCTCATGGACCAGTCGTGGACTTGTCACTCAGGACTAGGCAGCCTGGGTGGAAATGGAGCCAGACTGTTAGGCCTGTCTCTCTACCAGCACCTCCACCAGCAACAGCTAGACCCTCCATTGTTCAGACCCCAGAGCCTCCCAAAACATCCCCATCGACTGAGAACCAAGTCTTCAAACATATGAGGGAGCATTCAACCCACAATAAGCCTCTTGAGAACCCCAAGGACTCCTTAATGGTTCCCAGATACTTAATTCACATACTCTGTTTTCTTCTTTGAATAGCCATGTCTGGTAGCTCCTTCATGTTATGTACTGGCGAAGGCTTCATTTGGCAATATTTAGCTTTCTCATTATAATCAATCTGTTTTGTGCAAGAAAATAAAAATTTTCTTTTCCTGCTTGCCAAAGATTTTATTGAAAGCAAAATGCTGAGATAAAGGCTGTGGGCACAAAGTAAGCTGTGCAGAGTATTTCTGACTTTACTTTTTAAAGCAAAAGTCTGCTCAGGCTTCATGATGCTGCATAACAATAAAATAAGCAAACGATTCAATTAAAAACATTGTACTCTAATTTGGTATGCTTTCTTAAAAAATAATCTGGGCCCAGTGAGATGGTCTGCAGTTAGACATGTGTCACCAAACATGACCACCTGAGTTCTATTCCAGAAACCCACATGGTAAAAGAACAGACTCCCATATGTTGCCCTCTGACCCCTACACATGCACAGTGGTACACCTCATGCTCCATGTATACAATATATATAAATAAATAAAGGTTTTAAAATATTCATTTGTTATTTGATACATATGAATATTTTTGTCTACGTATATGTATGAGTACCACATGTGTGCAATGCCCACAGAAGCCAGAAGAGGCATCAGATCCCCTAGAACAGTAGTTAAGGAGGGTTGTGAGCTGCCATGTGGGTGATAGGAATTGAACTTGCACCTTCTGTAAGAGTAGCAAGTACTCTTAAGCACTGAGCCATCTATCCAATCCCTGAATAAAAAAATTTTAAAGTAAGTGATCAGCTGCAGTTTAAAAAAAAATTAAAAGATCCTTAATCCACTATAATTCATTTCATTCATTTGTTGCACAAATATTTATTGAATAGCTACTCTATGTCCATGATATTATTGTGCTTGTGAATGTATTAATAAACAAATTGAACAAACCCTTATTCCTTGAAATGTGAAAATCTCTCAGTGAACAGAAGCCACCTTTCTTTTTGATCTCTTCAGCCTCTGAACCCCCAACCCCACCATCTATCGTCACTAGGTTATTATTACTATTATTATTGCTATTGTTGTTGTTGTTTGTGATGTGGAAGGGTTTTGCATGCCATGGCCTGGGGGGGGGGTCAGAGAACCACTCTATGGAGTTGCTGTTTCTCTTCTGCTACTTCTGTGTGGGTTAGGGGATAAAATACAGGTCATCAGTCTACACAGCAGGTTCTTTTACACACTGGGCCATCTCACCAGCTGGCCCTGAGGTTCTTGTATCTCTGTCTAATGTTATTCTGAAGGATCTTCTCAGACTCTTCTGTGAATTCAAGTTTTGTTAAACACACAGATACTAAATGAGAGTAAGCCTAAATTATGAATTTCGGCCAAGTTTTAGCCAAGGCTAGTGTGCTCAGCACAGCCCTGATCCCAGTGGCAGGCTGGTAGAGGACATTGCTCTCCCTTTGTCTATGTGTTTGTTCACTGGGCAGAAGGGAGCAACAATTCTCATAAAAAATACAGTTCATCGCTTCTCGCTACCATTTTAGCACTGGAGTTCTAGCTGTGAGTTTTGCTGTTATGAAGTTTTCTTCTAATACTGGCCTTTCTGGAGCGATCATTTGCACAGTATTTGGAATTTTGAAAATCAAACCATAAACGAAGGAGGAAAGCCAGTGACATGACAATTTGAAGCCCAACATGGGGATATATAAATCCTAAGCACTGTGAGAACCCTTCTTTATGGATTTCTCATCGACTTTCTAAAAAAAATAATGCTGGAAAAGTCTTCAAATCCAAGAAACTTCCTAAGTTTTGGCAGAGGGCTGCTGAGAACTTTAGCTTTCAGCCAATATCATTAAATCTAATAAATACACCATCATGCTAGGAAATGATGTAATTAAGCTCCCAGAAATCAATTGAAAGTACAAAGGTCACTGAAGTATTTTAAAGTCATAGATGTTAATGTTCTATCTCCAGGAATAAAGTGGTTTCCATAGATGACTGTGTTCAGTATCACAAGGGATACGCATGCTAGCCTCATTAAACCTTTATACAGGGTTATGCAAGTGTAATTCTTTTTGCTTTTATTTTTTCTTCTATAACAGAGTCTTCTGTAGCCTAGGATGGCTTCCTACTCACCTTGAAGCTGAGGACGACCTTGAATCTCAGATCCTCCTGCTTCTACCTCTTGGGTGCTGAAATTAAAGGCATGTACCATCATGCCCAGTTTTATGCAGTACAGGGGATTCAACCCAAGGCTTTCTGCATGCTAGACGAGCATTCTCCCAGGAGAACTGCTGCCGAAATTGCTTTCCTTTTTGCTATGACAAAATACTTGGTGAAAGCAGCTTGAGAAGGGAAGGTTTGTTTTGGCTCACAGTTGGAGGAGATGTGATCCATCATGGCTGGGGAGGCATAGCAAGGAGGATGAGGTGGCTGTTCCCCTGGTGGCTGATCACATGGCATCCACAGCCAGGAAGTGGGGCCTGGCAAATGCTGGTGTTGAGCTAGCTCTCTCCTTTTTATGCAGTCTGAGACCCCATTCTATCAAATAATGCCACTCACGTTTAAGGGAAGTCTTCCCACACCAGTTACCTAATCTAGAAAATCCCTCACAGACACCCCAGGCACTTGCCCCCAAGGTGATTGTAGATCCCGCAAGCTGACAGTCAGTACACAGCTACGACATGAGGAGAAGTCATAAAGTAGAAGGGCGGCTCGAGGAAGGACGCAGCTTGCCTCTTGCCCCTCTGCAGGGAAATGTAGGCTGAAGGATTTGAATCTGCCCATCTCATCTGCGTTTGGATGGAAGCACTTGATAAGAAGATACAAGATTTTGTTTTAAAGGAGAACCAGTATCAAAGGCATTCTTCAAAAATACAGATTGGAATATCAAAGTCTTGGTCTACTAGCAGAAAGCACCGGGGGTGTTGAGTCCCTGGTAATCAGTGTCTGTCGGTGACCCTGTTGCTTTGAATGACTGTGAAGTCTGCCACACGGGGAGGAATTGTACTGCATGCTGATGTTCTTGTCCTTAAACATTAAAGGCTCCAGGGAAAAACCTGAGCTGCATTCGTCTAAACTTCTTAAGCATGCCCTATTCTTCCTAGATTTCCAATTCTCAAGTCGAGGTTAATTATGACATACCAAGGTAATGATATTCAGAAGGAAAGACAAAACAAACGTGTCAAGTATTCCTTAAGTTTCAGTTGTCTTAAAAATTAAACAGGATCACATGGGAACAAAATCAAAAACACTATAATGAGTGTGAATACTTTAAAGAGTAGGGTACAAAGTTCTGGTGAATTTTTTTATTTAAAGTGAGACTTCCAGACAATGTTGGGCTTATGGCTGTGGCTGGGGTCCCTTGGAGTATGCACATCCTGGCTTTTGCCACTAGGGGAATGCTTCATTGGGAACACTTTTCCAGGTTACGATGCACAATGAAGTGTGTGAGATTGGAAACCCAGTCATTTGAATAGCAACTCCAAGACTCTGGAATTAATCTATACAATAAATTTCAGAATAAGGGAAGTTGCTGTTCATAGTTTTGAAATACTGTTTCTGAGAGGAATTGGTAGAGGTCGTTGAAAGATCCAGGGTAATTTAAGTAACTTTGTACTCTTGGAGACTGGGAGAGAGGAGAACAGCTTCCAACAATTTACCCATTTCTGGCTGGGGAGATTGCTGAGTGGTTAACTGTTTGCTCTGCAAATGAAGACCTGAGTTCAGATTCCCAGACCCGCATAAATGTCAGGTGGGTTTGGCAGCCTGTCTGTAATTCCAACCTCTGAAGGCAGATCAGAGCATCCCCAGAGCAAGTTGTCTAGAGAGACTAGCCATATCTGTGACCTGGGGGTTTGAGTGAGAGACCCTCCCTCAATGAATAATACAGAGGAACCATGAAGGATGATTCCTAACATGAGCCTTGGGCATCCACATGCATGTGCACATATGTGCATGTATACCCACACACAGGTGTGCCCACACACATGCAAACATGGGGGGGGGTGGAAAACAAAAAGAAATTACTCATTTCACCTCATAATGGACTGCAAATGATTTCCTTTTAGTAAAAATTCATGGTACACTAAAACAATGCCATAAAGTTTGGATTTTAATCCCTAGTTCTTGATCTTCAATGGGAAATTTACCAGACCTCACGTTTTTAATCTTAAAAAGCCACTACAAAGGAATGAATAATGGATCGATGCTGGGTGGCCAGTCCCTTTTCCATCTTTTCTTCTCCGTTCCTTTCCTGCTTGACAAGTCAACAAAGAATTGCACGTCTCTGTTTGAATGGGAAGGTAGTATTCTTGTTTGGAAGGTCGGATCAAATGGCCTGGGTATCTAACTACAATGAGTTTCCCTTTGCTGGGCTACGAAATCTTTCTACAAAGAAGTGTTGCATTCAGAGCTAGTGGTTAAAGGCCTGGTATGCAAATGTGTTTATGTCTTATGATTAACTGTCACTTTCAAACCAGAAACACACAAAGTGATGACCTAGAAACTAGTGGTGAAAAGCTTTTGGCATTTAGATACATTATCACATATGCATGGTTGATTCCTTAAAAGGTTAAATACTCTGAGCCTATGTGTGGATAGAGATACCTCTGCCTGGGCTCCCTAATCGCTATGGCCCCGGCTTTGTTTTACATAATTCTAAAGTAAATGCCATGCTTCTTCTTTGGGAATTCCAGGATTAGTATTCAGAAAAGCGTATGTTTCCAAGTAGATTGCTGGGCAAGGAGCTCCACTTTCCCAAACAGAAAGACCATTCATGTCGTGAGTGCACTAAGCTTTACAAAGCACAGACTGCCACTGAATTCTCTTTGGAATTGAAATGCAATTTCATATTGAGGACAAGTGCTAAATATAAACAGGAAAGGCCAAATACATTCCTTTTTCTTTCTTTCTTTCTTTTTTTTTTTTTTGCTTTGTTTTTGCAGTATGTTTGCAGGAAGAATTAACTACCTCAAACACACTATAATCCTTCATTAAAACACACAGATCTGGCGACTTGGCGATCCTTCATCTACCCTTTTCAGCTTATTATAATGCTAAAGGACTGGTCCTTTATTTACAAACAATTACGAGGATGTTGCAGAAATTAATTTAAAGAGCATGTCATTAAGAAATATGCAGAACAAAATACTATTGTGTTCACCTTATGTATGAAAAAAAAATTACATGTTTGTCCTAGTAGCTCCAGCTCTCAACTTGACAGCCTAGAGTCATCTGGGAGGATTAAGTTCCAACTGAGGACTTTCCTTTATCACACTGGCCTGTGGGCAGTCTGTGGGGGCTTGTCTTGACTATTAATTGATGCAGGGAGGCCCAGCCCACTGTAGGAGGCACCGCCCCTAGGCAAGGTGGCCCTGGGCTGTATAATAAAGCCAGCTCAGTAGGAGCCTGAGGGTAAGCCAGAAAAGGCAGCAAGCAATGTTCCTTCCTGGGTTCTGCTTGAGTTCCTACTTAAGTTCCTGCCTCACTTCCCCCAATGATGGATTGGGACCTGGAATGGAAGCCAAATAAACCCTTTCCTCCCCTAAGCTGTGCTGCTTTTGGCCAGAGTCTTTTAGCAACAACGGAAGGAAAAGTAGAACAAAGTTGCACAGTGATAAAAACAATTAAAAGGTAAAAATCCCGGTAAACAAGGATGATAGTCATAAGTGTTCAAGTATCAGTCTCTTATTTAATGAAGAAAGGAAAAACAGTATGCATGGTAGATGCAGTTTTTTAAATAACTAACATACAACTAAATAACTAATCAACAGTTGTTAATTGTTTTAAAATATTACACAATGGGAGTTAGGCATGGTGGCATGCACCTTTAATCCAAGCACTTGGGAGGCAGAGTCAGGTGGATCCCTGTGAGTTTGAGGCCAATCTGGTCTACAAAGAAAGTTCTAGGCCAGCTGGGCCTACAGGGAGACCTGTCTCAAAAAAAGACCAAAAATTAAAAAAAAAAAAAAGAAAAAGAAAAAAGTTTAATGGAAAGGTGCCATCTAAAAAGAA
>NW_008352752.1:466111-487814 GCF_000622305.1 Nannospalax galili | reverse complement strand
TGAAAGTGAGAGCGATAGCTCAGGTTGAATGGTGCCTTTTCATGATCACCTTTAAGAAACTCATGTATAGATCATATACAAGAAACAACTAAAACACAAGTCCTAGATATGAAAGTATAAAAATAAAGTTCTACCAAATACTAGCAGAGCTGCTAATGCTGTAGCAGTGGGGATCTGGGCTTTAGCAGAATATGCAGTGTTTATTCATTCCAGGGCTTTTGAAGATTGATTTTTAAAATTTTATGTATATGAGTGTTTCGCCTGCATGTATGTATGAGTACCAGGTAGGTGTCTGGTGACTGTGGAGGCCGGAAGAAGGCATTACATCTCCTGGAACTGGTGTTACAGGCAGTTGTGAACCCCCATGTGTCACTAGGAACTGAACCTGGGTCCTATGCAAGAGCAGCAAGTTCTCTTTAACTTCTGAACTGTCTCTCTAGCCCCAACCCGAGGACTTTTGACATGTCATCTCTACCTATTTTTGTCCTAGTCCAAGGTAACCATTTTCAAAGCCTGGCATGTTAAAGGTCTCAATTCTTCTAGATGATTAACTGTGTACCATTGACTTCAGACTTGCATGGTGTCTTGTTATTATTTATATTCGTGCTCTAACTATAACATTTTAAAGCTAGAAACCATGCCTTATCCTTACTAACACATTTCCCCCAGCAGTCTCTCACCCTAGGACTTGCCATACGGTGGGACCATGTCTCTTGGCATTGTCCTACAAAAAGTCAGTAAACATGTCAATGATCTACTGGCAGGTAGCTTGTGAAATCACAATTACAGCTCCTTCATGCCATGTGGGGACTTCGTCAATCGTCTGCTCTTACATTTTCTAATCAACCTCTTAGCCAAAATTTTAAAATGGAAAGATAAAGAGACAGACTAAGGTCAGAGAGTGAAGCAATGAAACAACACTGTGTGGACTTAGTAAATCCAAGAGGTCAGCTGGACTCTAGAGAGTTCCCTCCTCTAAACTGAGCTAGAAATCCCACAGGGTCATAACTATGTGACCTTGAGGACAGGGATCATATACGGTTTGGGCATCTAAACTATGTCAGCTAAATTAACCTAGCCTAAGTTACTCCATCTTGCCCAAAGCAGCCATTTCAGGAGAAGTACCTTTTACCCTACTTATGAAAGAAACCTAGAAGGGAGAAGCAACTTTGAATTCTGAGAAATGGCCTGACCGCACGCCACAGGGTATTATAATCTAGGCCGGCAGTTGACTAACCTATCTTGCTTCTGTAAACCTGTTTCGCTTACCCAAGCCCGGGTCCGCACAATAACCAATAGTTGATTGGTAAATTTGAAGTTTGCTATTTCAAATTTTGCTGTGCTGTATAAACCTGATTGGCCCACCTGTTCTTCTTTCTGTATTCCTATAAATATTCTGGCCGACTGGTGTCCGCTGCTGCTTCTATTCCCGACACAGACAGTCCAGTCAGCTGTAATAAAACTTTACCTTGATGCTTTCAATTATGTGGTGTTGGTGATTTTTATGTTCACTGCTGCTCCTAGTCCTGACAAAGACAGCCTGGTCGGCCAGAATAAAGCTTTACCTTGCTGCTGTCAATTAAGTGGTGTTGGTGATTTTTATTCAGAATCCAACCTATAACAGCATCCATATTTTGGACAAAGTCCAACATTTAAAATATTCAATAAATTATACTGTGAGGTACAAGAAAGCTGTCAGTTGAAGATAATCTAGTTTACTCCTACGGCTCCAAAGCAACATTTTATGCAAAGTTTGCAAGTGTGGGTGTTCAGCTCTGGCTTTGTGAGGTGAGAACAACTGGGGGATGGACACAGAGGCTGCCGCGGTGATTGGCACTCTCAGGCAAACTGAAACAAAGCTGCGAGTGGAAAGTCCTTGGAAACTCACCACAGATGCTTAAGAGGAGATGGGGAAACCATGGGATGATGTTCAGTGCCTGTCCGGCCGGCCACTGGTAAGTGGCTGCAGTACCTCCTTCCTCATGACACATAAAAAGCTGCCTGTTGCAGAGCTCAATTAAGCACAGTGTTTTTAAGTAGACGATATGTAATGTAATTTTATATAAAATTCAATGGGAGCGCTGCAGAGTGTAGGTTAAGATGTTGCATCCCTCTGCCCATAGCCACACACTCTAGAGTTGAGCACGGCCACCAGCACTGCATTTATCTCTTGGATATGTGTGAACATTTCCTATTGGGTTCACGTATGCATGTCTACATATCTGTAGTTTGTGGCAAATGGTTCATGCTCTAACACTATAATAACTCATATTTTTCATTTAGGCTCTTACCTCATAGTTCTTTATATTTTCATGTTTATTAAATGTTTACAGCCTCAGGTTCAAATATGATTGACTTATGGATGGTGTGCAACATTGTTTCAGGTGTAAATGAATGAATGAATGATTTTATAACAGCTTGGGATTCATGAAACCCCATTAGCTACTAGGCATTACACATGCCTTAGTTTAAAGCCAAGCTCTAGCTTCTTCCTATAAGCATGTTATCCATCCTAAAAAGTTCATTCCAAATTCCCTCCTGCCACAATCTTCTCAGCTCGGTTCTTGGTCTCTCTACAAAGCATATTCCTGAGCACTTAATAAGAGTTTGCTATTTTGATTCACCTCCAATTCTAATTTGCTGATACAATAACCATGAGTAGGTAATATTATTCTTAATTTTTATTATTTGTTTGTACTGGTAACTTTTTTAAGCACTGTCACTAATCCCTACAACAGGGGTGGGTAAAGCTCAGGGGAAGAGCACATGTATAGTACGTGAGAGGCCCTGAGTTTTGAACCCCAGGGTCACATGTGCACACGCATGCATACACAGACATATATGCATACATGAACATAACACACATGAACATTCACATATCACACATTCACACACATACACGCATATATATACATACACATACATACAGATGCACACACATAATCCCTACAACACCTCTGTGAAGGCAGTGGTGCTGTAGTCTATGAGGTTGGCCTGCCAGTACCCTGTCAGCCTGTCAGCATCCCTTGACTCACCGTGAGATTGTGTACAAATGTCTCCTTCTAAGCCATCATGGTTTGAATGTGTGATGTCCTCACTGATTCATGATTCATGTGTGTTATCCTTCCTACCACCTGGATGGTGAGCACCTCCATAGAAGCCAAAGTCAGTCTAGCCTGTACCTCGGCTGCCAGTGTCAGTCCAAGTGTTGGAGTCTCCTCCAGCTCTACACACGAGAATGCCCATCTTAGACACTGTCAGCTGAGTGCATGTGCTTCTAACTTGTGGCTGAAATTGTGACTTGAAGAGTTGATAGTGACTGAACACCTTCTCCTCATTTTCTCCAGATAGCAACTTCATCCTCGCCAACGCCCAGGTGGCGAAGGGTTTCCCCATAGTCTACTGCTCCGATGGCTTCTGTGAACTGGCTGGGTTTGCCCGGACGGAGGTCATGCAGAAGAGTTGCAGCTGCAAGTTTTTGTTTGGCGTTGAAACCAGTGAGCAGCTGATGCTTCAGATAGAAAAGTCACTGGAGGAAAAGACAGAGTTCAAAGGAGAGATTATGTTCTACAAAAAGAACGGTGAGTTGCCTTGTGTGGTGCCGGCCGGAGCTGGTGAGAAGTTGCCCCTCCTTCAACTCAGTAGTTGCTCCATAAGTCCTTTCATGGTATTTCACATAAACACAGTCCGTGGGAGAAGCTCCACAAATGGCTTGGATGACGGTCCTGTTTAGTCACCACTAAATCCCCTGTGAATTGACATAGCATTGTCTACGCAGTGTTAGTGTTTGACCTGAGTCAGTATGTTAAAACTACCTGCACCATGACTGCACAGTAGTCGTTCTTAAAGTGCGTGTCGTGAATAGCTGTTGTTAATAAATAAAAAGTGTATGGGGCTGGAGCGATGGCTCAGTAGCTAAGAGCAGCGACTGCTCTTGTGGAGGACCTGGGTTCAATTCCCAGAACCCACATGGCAGCTACAAACCATCCTTAGCTCCAGTTCCACGGGAATCCAAAGCCCTCTTCTGAGCTCCATGGCACTGCACAACATGGGTGCACTCACATACATGCAGGCAATACACTCGTACACATAAAATAAAAATAATAAATAAAATATATAAAAAATAAATAAATAAAAAGTGTCATCCAGGGAAGGTCTCCCAATTTTTATGTTTTTAAGAACTACATCTCAATCCTAGTCATTAAAAATGGAATTGCCAGATTTCCCTGGGGAATAGGAATTTCATGTAGAGCACATCAGCATACACACTTATTTTCTTCAACTCCTCTCTACATAGTCTTTCTCAATTCTTCCTCAAACTGTAAAGACCAAACAAGACAGAGTAGAGTTACGTTGCCCAGACTCAGAGCTACCAGCGGGGAAGTACCAGGTGTTTTCTGCTGGGTGAAGTTTTGTGGGTCTCTTCTCAAGGACAGAGGGCCTGGAGCAGGGCATGGGGTCTGCAGTACTCACATCCTATGTGGGAGCAGATGGCCAGCTCATCGGCCCTTCACAGAATCTAAAAGGTTGCATATGTTAAATAGAAGATTATAGTAAGTCTTCATTTCATTTCATCTTACTAACATAAGCCCCTAAGTTCTATTAGTGTATGGCTACCAAGTTAGAAAATATATTTCTGACATTCTTTGTAGTTGTATGGACATACCAGTAAGATTTTGAACCGTGACCTGTGAAAAGGATTGGTTTATGTGACTTCTAACAAAAGTCTCAAAAATATAATTGTCCTCCCTCTAATCTCTCTCCTACCACCATATTATGGACAGAATCGTGTCTTGACAAGAGATCATAGAACGAGTCTATAACCCCTAATGCAATTGTTTGGAGAGAAACCTTTAAGAAGGCAGTTAAGGTTTAACGAGGCTGTAAATCTGAGGACCTAATCTAATCTGACTTCTGTCCTGCTAAGAAGTGGTAAGAGGGATGTGTGCTCAGTGGGTAAAGACCGTGTGAGGACAAGGAGGAAGGCAGCTCCCCGAGAGTTAAAGAGAGAAACCCAAAGAGGCTCCAGCGTAAGCATCTTGAGCTTGGATTTCACCCATCAGAACTGTAAAAAAAATTCTTATCGTTAGTATCCCATCTGTGGCATTTTGTCATGGCAGCCTTAGAAAACTAAAGTAGGAGGATCAGAAGGTTAAGGCAAGCTAGACATCCAGCTTTGCCCATTTGGCAAGGGATAGAGCAGTGGTGTGGGGCATAGTAACAGGTCAGAGGGCATGTGAATGGTTACCATCCACCTTCCCTTGGAGACCAAAGCAAATACATTTCTACCACAGTTGAGCCCCTGGATTTGGGAGTCTTTACATTATATTGAAGTGGCACTCTAGCTCAAAGCTTCTTGCCCTTGTCAGTGTTGACAGCTGTCAGTCAATCATTGTTGTGAGAGGCCACTCCACGCACTGACAGCATCAGTAGCTCTGTGGTCTGCACACCTTCTTCTTGGTACTTTGAGGCTGCTGATGTCATTGTTAGGAAGAAGCACAGAAGCTCCATCCACCTTTAGAAGTTACTTGTCCTTGGAGGACAAACCCTGACATGTGGACTCCAGACCCACAGTCTCTGTGACCTATTGGAGGACAAACCCTGACATGTGGACTCCAGACCCACAGTCTCTGTGACCTATTGGAGGACAAACCCTGACATGTGGACTCCGGACCCACAGTCTCTGTGACTATTGGAGGACATACCCTGACATGTGGACTCTGGACCCACAGTCTCTGTGACCTATTGGAGGACATACCCTGATATGTGGATTCTGGGCCCACAGTCTCTGTGACCTATTGGAGGACACCCTTCTAGAACAAGATGCCCCAGTTCTTTGGCACCAGAACCATGGTTCAGACCATCCTATTCTTCTCAGGAACAATAGATCAAGCCTACTTAGCAAATATATTGAAAGGAAGGGGTTCAAGCTCTATGTAATTACAACATTAGAGTGAAAAGAGGGCCTGAGATAAAAGAAAATGGAGGAAGTTACAGAGGCTGCAGACTGCCAGAAGGCTGATAAAACTACCATCCCCTGGAACAAAGAGGAAAGGATAGCTTTTGTCCGAAATATCCGCTGACTGCAGTCTCATCCTTCCAGAGGTGCCCTGTGTAAGTCACTCAGAGTCCATTTAGTGTCTTCCTCTTTATGCCTCTTCAAAATATCCAGTGTGCTCCCATCAAGAAATAGTCAATCCAAGGACAATGGTGCAAAGGATTGGGCCTTCGGAGGACCTGTAAGGAAAAAGTAGGCAGCATGTAGTAAAGACCCGGTCTCAAAGGATCTCCTGAACCCATTTTCTTAAAGTATGCCTACAGCCTTGGACATGTGCGGGTGAAAATCATTCATAGCGCCAATCCCCTTTAAACAGTCACCCTGGGGAACTGCCTGGCATTCTGAGCCAGCTAATTGATGTGGTTACATGTGATGAGATTGCCGTCTACCCTGTGCTAATCGTGCTACATCGGAACCATTTAGATGACTATCTGCCTCTGCATGCAGTTGGGACTCTGAAAGTACATGCCGTGCATCATCAGTGACTGTTGCTGGAGCCTTGCGTCAAGGGGAGCATTTGTCAGATGGTAATTCCCTGGTAAATGCTTGCAGAGGGACATGGAAAGGAATTCTTAGGGGGATTTATGGATACCTGATGGGATGTCTGCATTTCAGACTTTTAAAAATATGCTTATGACCTCAAAAGTCTAACTTCTCTCCCTTAAGGATATGATGACTTTGCTGTGCTCTGGAATTCCCCTCTCCTGGCTCCAGAGTCAGGACGGATGAATCTCATGCCCCTTTGGATATTTATAGCTGAGTCTTGTGGCTGGTGGTACGCCTTAAATGGCTCCCCGTCGTTTGCCCCTCGCAGACAGTTTAGATTTCTTGCAGTTCTCACCCTCCCTCGGCATTTATTGACTACCATCTTCTTCTCTTCCCGTGGGAAGTTACAGATGAGCGTATCCATCTCTCCTCACCGAAACACGCCAGACTGAGAAAACAAACGTATGCATTCCTTCATGCTGTTACGTTTTCTCAAAAGTAGGAAGCCCAGCATGGTCTACATGGTGAGTTCCAGGACAGCTGGGCTACAGGGAGACCCTGTCTCAAAAAGACAAAAAAAGTAGGAGGCTCCCTCCAAACTGGTCCAGAGTTGGCCTGGCAAGAATCTTCTCTCTAATCTCGACTTCAAGGTTGCTTCTGTCTTTCCAAAGAGCTGATCCACAGAGCTCACCACGCTGTGGGTCAGATCACCTCCAGCTTTTCCTGCTCTTCCTTAGGGTCCCTCAGCCAGACAATTGTCAGGCTGAGATACATGTGACTCGACACATTCTCCCTTTTGCTAGCTTCCTTGTTAAACTTTAGTGACAGGGATTAATACGCCTTCTGTATATCACAGAAGGCCATCATGACTGGAACTATCAGTCCCAGCCCCCATATGTTCATCAGAACACTTCTTCTCTGTAGAAAATTTAACTTCTGTTTGTAGCTGTACCACCCTGAACATACCCAGTCTTCTCTGATTTTGGAAGCTAATCAGGGTCTGGCCTGATGAATATTTGGATGGAAGAACTAACCTTCTAAACTTATTTTCATATTATGAAGGTCTGATAACATCACTAGCCTTCTCTGGGAAGAAGAAAAACATGGCTTCCAGGAATAGGCCAAAGATTTAAGCAAACTTAAAATGATATATTGTAATTTTACAAAAATGTTTTCTTGGTACATTAGTGTGTTCAAGACACTGTCATAGAGGATTGCAAACTGGGCATCTTAAACAGCAGGAATCTGTTGTCCCACAGTTCTGAGGCCTGCAAGTCCAAGAACAGTTGTCTAAAGGATTGGTTAGTTCTGAGGACCATGAGGAAGAGTCTGTTCCTCATCTCTCAACTTGTGTTAGGTGGTTCCATGGCAATCTTTGACACATGTTGGCATGAGGAAGCTCAGCTCTGATCTCTGCCTTCCTTCTCACATCGAGCTTTCCTTGTGCGGGTGTCTGTGTCTAAATTCCCCTCTTCTGAAAAAATATTCTTATAGTTTGTTTTTCATTTAGCTTTTGAAAATTTCATATGACATATTTTGATCATATTTATAGGCCCTCTCCTATCTGTACATCCTTCCTATCCCCACTTGATTTCATGTACTCTGTCATATACGCACACACACACACACACACACACACACACACACACACTCCTGTAGAGTCAAGTTTGTTTCCCCGGATGCCCTTCAGTGTGGATCCATCCATTGGAGACTGGCTAACCTGCCCAGAGGCACACCCTTAAAAACTGACTCTCCCCTCCCAGTAGCTATAGGTTGACAATAGTTCCTCAGGTAGGGTTGGAGTTTCCCATCTATTTCCCCAGGTCTATGCTGGGATTTTTATCTCTGCCTTCCACGGCTCCTCATTGTGGAAGAGAGGGTAGAAAGACTGCAAGGGGCAGACATAGTGGATAACTACAAAGAAATAGTTTTCAGGACAGCTGGGCAGTTACTCCTATGAACTCACAACAATAGTGCCAGCATGCACAAGTCCTACATAAGATCAAGCCAAATCCTCCCTTTTAGAAATTTCTTATTAGATTCATTTATTATTTATTTATTTCTTTTGTGTGTGTATGTGTGTGTGTGTGCATGTGTGCGCATGTGCATGCCATGGCACACATGAGGAGGTCAAAGGACAGTTTGCTGGAGTAGGTCCTCTCCTTCTACCGTGGGAGCCCTAGAGACTGAACTTAGGTCTGCAAACATCAAAGCAGGTGTGTTTAACCCACTGAACCATCTCATCTGCCCAGAGATTCTCTTTTATAAGGACCCTGGTCATACTGTATTATGTCCTATCCTGACAACTTCCTTTAACTTGATTATCTTTATAAAGACCTTATCTCCAAATATGGTTACCTCATGAGGTACTGGGGAATGACCTTCAACATAAACTCTTTTCAAGGGGTGGTGGGGGGCACATTTAACCTTTAGCACCCAATTGAATTCACATTAGATTAGGAGTTAAGTCACCTGCTCAAGACTATGCCAGTAAGCAGACAGTTGCATAGAAACATTCTTGCTCTTAAACCCCTGTGCTCAGTACGGAAGTGGAGATAAGGCCTCTTTCCAGGGTGCCTTGAAAAGTAGTGGGGTACTTAGCTCCATAAGCAGGGGATTGCCTTTGTCATTTAATGGGTAATAGTCACAGAAATGCTGAATGTCTTATAGGGTGTGGAATGGTATATGTGGGCCTTACAGCTGAAGAATTTTCCAGTGACGTACATAATTTTCTAATACCCTGCCAGATCTTCCAGTGGTAAAGCATTAATTTCCAACTACCTGAACACACAGAGTTTGGTTTTCCACTGTATTTCCAAGAATATAAACTATCCTGAAAGTGAGGGAAGACTGAACTTTATTTTTTATTTTTATTTTTAAATATTTATTATTTTTATCTTATGTGTATGAGTGTATTGCCTGCATGTGTGTAAGTAGAACCACATCATGCAATGCCCATAGAGGTCAGAAGAGGGCATAGGATCCCCTGGAAGTGGCGTTACAGAGACACTTGTTCATCACCATGTGGATGCTTTGAATCAAACCCGAGCTCTCTGCAAGAGCAGTCAGGGCTCTTAACCGCTGAGCCATCTCTCCAGCCCAGAATATTATTTTGTTCAGAACTTCGCCATGTCAGAAAACCCTGCCACTGATACACAGTGCATGTCACTGATTCAGCATGGCCACCTGGGAGGTGTCTGCACCTGGAGCTGCTGTGCGCACAGTGGGTTCACATGCTGGTCCAGCCCTCCTCCCCCTTAACATACCAGCACTAGCTGGTCAGACTCAGTGCTTCTTGCTATGCTATATGAAATCACTTCTTGTGTTATGTTATCATTCATAATATACATACACGCATGTTATGAAATTAATGTGTATAGGTGGGCAAGCTTTATTGTGATGATAATTTTCACTCTCAATAGTAAAGAGTGAGATGCAAGTATTTGTTCTAAGAGGAGCCTTGGGATTGATGGATGATGAATAACGTTTTAACAAGCTTATCATTCTATGTCACCTTTAACGTTTGCCATCCCATGTACCATGCTCAATATCTTACAGTGTGTGTTTGTGGGTCTCACAACTGAAGGATTTTCCAGTGTCTTACATGATATTCTAATACCCTGTCAGATTCTCCAGTGGTAAAACATCCTTTTCGGATCTCCTGAGCACACAGAGTGCTGCTGTAACTCCCCTGGCGTGTCCTTCACACCGTGTCCTTCACACCGTGTCCTTCACACCGTGTCCTTCACACCGTGTTCTTTTTCTTCACACCGTGTCCTTCACACCGTGTCCTTCACACTGTGTCCTTCACACCGTGTCCTTTTTCTTCACACCGTGTCCTTCACACCGTGTCCTTCACACCGTGTTCTTTTTCTTCACACCGTGTCCTTCACACCGTGTCCTTCACACCGTGTCCTTCACACCGTGTCCTTCACCCCGTGTCCTTCACACCGTGTTCTTTTTCTTCACACCGTGTCCTTCACACCATGTCCTTCACACCGTGTCCTTCACACCGTGTCCTTCACCCCGTGTCCTTCACACCGTGTTCTTTTTCTTCACACCGTGTCCTTCACACCATGTCCTTCACACCGTGTCCTTCACACCGTGTCCTTCACCCCGTGTCCTTCACACCGTGTTCTTTTTCTTCACACCGTGTCCTTCACACCATGTCCTTCACACCGTGTCCTTCACACCGTGTCCTTCACCCCGTGTCCTTCACACCGTGTTCTTTTTCTTCACACCGTGTCCTTCACACCATGTCCTTCACACCGTGTCCTTCACACCGTGTCCTTCACCCCGTGTCCTTCACACCGTGTTCTTTTTCTTCACACCGTGTCCTTCACACCATGTCCTTCACACCGTGTCCTTCACACCGTGTCCTTCACCCCGTGTCCTTCACACCGTGTTCTTTTTCTTCACACCGTGTCCTTCACACCATGTCCTTCACACCGTGTCCTTCACACCGTGTCCTTCACCCCGTGTCCTTCACACCGTGTTCTTTTTCTTCACACCGTGTCCTTCACACCATGTCCTTCACACCGTGTCCTTCACACCGTGTCCTTCACCCCGTGTCCTTCACACCGTGTTCTTTTTCTTCACACCGTGTCCTTCACACCGTGTTTTTCTTCACACCGTGTCCTTCACACCGTGTTCTTTATGCAGAGTCACTTTTTAAAACCCAAATTATTTGAAAGCAAAAGAAAACGAAATCATTAATCTATGTGGAAGATCAGAACTAGTTTCAGGTAGTGGGCAACCAGGAGTGAAGACACAATGAAAACATTGTTTTAAAGCTTTCTTTAAAATTTAAAAAGTGGAAAGTAGGCGGTGAAGTATAGATGGTAATGAGCCTAAATGAATATGCAACGCCACGCAGCACATGCTATTTTACTTAATGTCTATGGTGAAGTCAATGTCCCAGCTCCCTACCTGCATACTTCTGACTTCAATAACACACTTTATGTCTATGCATAGTTAAGTGTGAGCCATTTATTACGGCCTTAAATAATCATATGTACACCCACAGTATCCATATCACATACCGTCTTTGCTCAAGTGCATACATGAGGTGCCTTAATCAGGGGTGTTCATACTTAGTCTTACAGGTTCAGCTCTTGAGGGAGGACACAAAAAATAAATTTCCTCATGAAATTCCTCTTTGTCATGATCAGATTATGTAAGAAATGTTACTTTCCATCTTTATTGAATTAACATTTATATTTAAAGATACGTAGCATGATATTATAAAACATGATGGTATAAAGTAATTGCTGTGATGGCACAGATTCACACACCCATCCTTTCACATAGTTGCCTTTCCCATGAATTCATGGCAAAGACACATAATCTAGTGAAACTAGTAAAAGCCCGAATGCAAATGCACCCTTCGCACTGCTCACTGCTTCCTCTGTTTGGAGACAGGGCCTCACTGTGCAGCCCACGCTGACCTCAAACCTGCAATCCTCTTGCCGTAGCTTCCTGATTTCTGGTGTTATGGGCATGCTCCATCCTTCCTGGTTTCATACATTTATTAGTTCATTTATCCTCTTCATCCTATATTGCCCGCACTTTCTGTTCTTTGACCTACATCTCCTGGGCTCTCTCTCCTCCGCTCTGACCCTGGTAGCCACTGTTCCATCTTTGCCTTAGTCTCTTTTCCCTTTGCTCTGATTAAATATCCTGAAAAAAGCAGCTTAAAGGAGAAAGAGCATATTTTAGTTGACAGCACAAGGTGCAGTCTGTCATGGTGGAGTCACTAAAGCAGTGGGAGCCGGAAGCAACACATGGCGTCCGCAGCCAGGAACAGAGAGGGAGAAATGCTTGCTTACAAGTGCTCAGCTCCCCCTCTCCATTTTGTACAGTTCAGGATCCCAGCCTTGGGAATGGTACAAGCCACAGTGGTGGACCTTCCCTCTCCAGCTAAAGTAATTCCCGCTGGTGTGACCAGAGGCTTATCTCCCAGGTGATTCTAGATTCTGTCAAGTTGAAAATGAACAGTATCCACCACAATCCTTTATCTATATTTTTGATCTTCATTTATTTACTTTTATTTTTAGGTTAGCATGCAAAGTGATGGGCTTCAGGGTGCTTTCGGTTTCTTAAGAATGGCTACATACTGTTTTCCTGCCAGTCACAGCAATCCACATTCCCACCAACAGTGCACAGGTGCACCTTTCTCCACACACCTGCCTACACTTGTCTTATGTGTTATAACAGTCCTACTAGGAATGAGATGGTAACTCATGGTAGTTTTGACATATATTTTCCTAGTAACTGGTGAAGCTGATCATCTTTTCATTTACCTTTTAGCTATTTTGTGGTTGCACATTAAACAATGTCCAAGTTAACTGCCCATTTTCCTGTTGGATTACAGATCTTGCTATTGAGTTGCAGGATTTGTTTATAAGTCTTGGGTGTTAACCACTTATCTGATCTGTAGTTTTAAAATATTTTTCCTAATCTGCAGGATGTCTATTTGTTTTATTGGTACTTTATTTGACTGTACAGTGTTTAGTTTTATTTAATCCTATTTATTGTAGCCTGAATTTTCAATGTGATGTTTAAGAAATCATCATTAAGCAACTTTTTTTTTTTTGGTCTTTTTTGAGACAAGGTCTCCCTGTAGTCCCAGCTGGCCTGGAACTTGCTATGTAGACCACACTGGCCTCGAACTCACAGAGATCTACCTGCCTCTGCCTCCCAAGTGCTGGGATTAAAGGTGTGCGTCACCACTCCCAGCTTTCAGATTTATGCTTGTAGCAGTTTTATGTTTTCAAGTTTTTATAAATTATATCAGAACTTTTATTCATTTGAGTTGATTTTTCTGTTATAAATGCATTTTTGTGTAACATAATTTCATTTTTTTTAATACGAAAAATCCACTTTTTCAGCACCATTTATCTTTTGATTCTTGGTGCATTTGTTAAAAATTAGGTGGGTTCGTGTTTGGATTTACTTGCTGGCTCTGTATCTGTCCTGCTCGCCTGTGTGTCTGTTTTCATGGTGGGAGAACACGGCAGCTCTGGTTGCTACGACTCTGCAATGGAGCGTTGAGTCCGGCGGTGTGACACCGCCAACATTGCTGGGGTATTTTTTTCTTCATAATTATTTTGGCAATTTTGTTTCCTTCATGTTTCTATGCAACATTTAGAATTTCTTTCCCTTTCTCTGTGAAGAATTGGGATTTCTGTAGTGATTGTATCAGATCTGTACCTTGCATTCGATAATTTGGAAACTTTGACCATGTTAATTCTTCTGAGCCATAAACATGGAATATGTTTGCATTTTTTTGTGCTCTTCAGCTTCTTTCATAAGTCCCCACTGTCCAGGTCTCTTAGTTTTATTATTTTTCTCCAAACACTAAGTTTATATATATGAAAGTATTGGTGAATTCTTTCCTACTCAGTATTCAGTATGACACTGTGACAGATTTCTAGAATATTTTATTATACCCTATAGGTATTTTAGCATTGGAGTTCAATGTATGAAAAGAGAAATCTCCCTGGGGTTTCACAATGTAAAATTGTTTTCAAAATCAACATTGTAAATGTGTAGCATGTATGATTCCCCAGTTTGACTACTGAGGGGATGGGCTTGTAGGTAAGCACTGCATAAGAGCCAAACCTCAGAGCAAAGTGAGTCTTGCTCATCTGTGTATTAAGGTGAACAGTAAGATGGTCACATTTAATAGAAAGTGTGGTTTTTACCCCTGTACCTGGCACGGCCCTGAGAGCTCTCACACAGCAGTGTTTGTAGTTAAGACATCTAGAGACCAGTGGGGGAAGCCAACCAGGCATCTGTTAAACAAGACACTGAGACACCAGTCTTGATAGAAAGTAAAGGGTACTTAACCCTAAGACTGAGAGACCTGAGAAGGAAAGAAAGATTCTTCAAGACAAGAACATTTTCCCCCCGGAACCTAGGACAAGGCATTATAATGGCACGTGAGATGTTTCTCATAAAGATTACCAGCACCAGGAATCCTGCCAGGCATGGGTGGGCGACGCTAACAGTGACTGAGAGCAATTGTTACCAGGGGAGGCTTCAGGACAGTGTGCTTCGATGTGCACATGGTTGGAAGTCTGGAAGACAAGGCGATGGGAAGGTTCCCGTTGACTTTTAGAAGTATTTGTGAAGATCTCGAAGGAGATAGCATTTCCAGAAAAACTGTGAAAACAAGACTTTGAAAACTATTTTTCTGTGAAACAGTTGCAACCATATTCTTACAAACTGGTACAGTAAGGCAAAACAACACAGTTTATCCGGTGCCACACTGCTGTATAATATGGTATTTACAACTTGGATGCTTAAAATATCTGCTGTTGGGTCTTACATCTTGGGGAGTTGGGAATCTGAGCTGGACTGGGGCAGTTGCTTCTTGTGTGTGGAGTTGGTAGAGACTGGCCGTGTGATGGCGCTGACATGGAGAATTTTACCTTTGAGTTAAGCCCCCCTGGACCCTAGAAAGCAGTGCCCTCAGATACAAATGTGTACTGCTCTTAGTTGTTTTGTCTAAAGACTTTTTTATCTTGTTACATTTTGTTGTTGTTGTTGTTGATTTGTTTCTTAAGATAGTGTCCCACTAACTTCTAACTTGTGGTCTTCCCACCTTAAATTCCTAAGTGCTGGATTATAAGCATGTACCTCTCTACCCAGTTAGCCGAAGATATTTTAACAGTTTTCCATATGATTTTCCAGTCTTAATAGGAGATGAGTGTTTTTGTTTTTCTCTCCATTATCTCAGAAATTCAAGTGCAGTCAGCAATCTCAAAACGTTTGCAGCAAAAGGACAAAATACTCAAAAGGCACCAGCAGGTGTGGGCTGTATGGGTGGGGGCTGGGCCTCGTGAGCCCACTTTCTGCTTACGTACATTCAACCTCTGTCCTTGTAAATGTGGGTAGCTTTCCTGGTCCACTCAGATACCTGAATGAGCCACTTGAAGACAGAGCCTATTGTTTCTCTGTGGCTCTAGTTAAGGCTGCAGTGATCACTATGCAGGGCTTTTACGTCAGTCCAGTGAGTGAAGTGTTCTATGTGGACCCACAGATGAATAGAACAAAACAAGGAGACACCTGTGTAGATGCAGCTGTAAGACATTCATCAGGAATTGCTTCGCTTGGTCTGTGCAGCTGAGACTTGGCGTTCACTATGACAGTAGATCCTGACACAGTTTTAGTCTTCAGAGTTGACCTCAGCCCCTCCTGGGTAGTACAGACAGTTTCATAAAATAGTAACAGTTAAAGAGTTACTAAGTGTTCACCATGGGCCGAGCTCTGTGACTTGCTCTTCTAGCTTTAGAGGCTCTTTTCATCAACCCTTTGAGGCAAATGCTACCCATATCCCATGTCACAGCATGCCTCACAGAGAAGTTTATTGAAGGGCTGGGATCCAAGTCCCACAGCCTGACTCCCAAGGCTTCATGTTCACACAGTGACAAACCCAGGCTCCTCACCTAGGAAGCCCAGGGCTCGTCACCTGCTGCAGTCAAGAAGTGTGTAGATGGGCTTCTCAGGTACTATCCATACCCTCAGGGGGAATAATTGGGAAACTATCAAGAATCTATTAAGTCTTGTCTCTGTGGTCATCCACTACTCCTTCCCCATGAGCTAAGAGGAGATATTACAAACAGTATTTGAGAATCACTGGAGCTCAAGAAGTTCCCTTGGAAACAAAGATCCTCATTCTTTTAAAGGTCTGTCTCTGGTGAGGGTAAATGACACTGAACTTGCAGGATCGTGCCCTCGCGAACACCTTCCTGCCACAGTTCCTATGGACACAGCAAGGCCTAGCTCTGAAAGGCTCCATAAAGCCTTTAAAGTTAGAACGAGGGTGGTTTGGAGTAAAATCTCAGCTCTCTACTGCTCAGTAAGTTTTATTCCCAGCAAAGCAACTTTGCTAAAATGCGCTTCAGCAGGTTACCTCTGAAAGCAAGATCCCTTCCCCGCATAGATGTCTGAGGAGGAACTCAGTGAAAGAAACCTGGGCACACAGTGTCAGGACCAGGCACCTACATTGCAGGGCCCACTGTAAAGTGTAAGTATAGACTGCTTTGTTAAAAGATTACAAAGAATTTTAATACAAAAACAATGAACCATTAAATGGAAGCATGGCTCTCTCTGCCAATGGGTCCTTTGTGTCGGTACAGGTCAGGTCACATGCTCACAATGATGGCTCCGAATATAATAGCCATTTAATGAATATTCATTCCTCTTGGACAATCTCTCCCTTCTAGAAAAACCTGAGTAGTCCTAAAATGCTAGGCTTGCAGAACCTTGCTGTTGGATGCCTGGGATTCAATGGCTGACCCTGGCCTACTCTATTCTTGGTCCCTTATTCTTACCACTGGAAAGTCATGGGTATTTATCCATTATCAATTCATTTTAAGCCACTTCTAGATCTGTGCCCCTCATATCCTTTCCTCGTGGCCTCCAGCACCATCTACCCACAGCACAGATCTGTTCATTCTGTCTGCCCTCCTTTGATTCCTTCTTTTCTCATTGTTGCGGTTTGAATGTGAAGCATCCTCCAGAGGCCTGCATTTCAATGCTTGCCCCAGCTGGCAGTGCTCATTTAGAAGGCTGAGGAGGCTTTGGGAAGCAGATCCTCTTTAGAGGAAGTGGGTCACTGAGAATGGGCCTTGAGATTTTATATCCCAGTCTCACATCCAGCTGACACAGTGTTGCCACATCCAGCTGACACAGTGTTGCCAGCTACTGCATACTCCTGCTGCTATGTCATCCCTATTGTGATGGATTGTATCCCCTTACAGTGTGAGCCAAAATAAATTCTTTTTCCCTTAAGCTGCTCTGTGTCAAGTATTTGGTCACAGCGAGAAAAGTTGCCAATACGCTCATTAATTATTTCCAATGATTCGTACCCCATCCTTCAGCCTAATTGTTTTATATGTTGTTTATGTTCCATGTTTTAATTTGCCTTATGCTTTTAAAGGTCCTTGATGTTCTTAAGGAATCCTACTCACTACCCCCTACAGTCTCCCTCACACTAAGGTTAGTTTAAGCCCAACTAGGTTTCCTGTGTAGCTGTCCTTTCAGGCATCTTAGACTTGCAACCCCATCTTTCTCCTTTATTTCTCTTTCCAGTTCCATTGCTAGGATATTCTCTTCTATTCTATGTTTGAAAAAAAAAAAAACAAAAAAACAAACAAACAAAAAAAAACCCTTCCAACCTTAACTCAGATATAGGGAACGAGAGGGAGTAAGGCTCTGAATTCTATGATGTTGGTAAATCAAAATCTATTTGCACATAGGAAATGACCAGGTTGTTTCAAGACATTGTAATATAAGAGTATGGGAGGCAGCCCTCTGTTGCACCCTGGGTCCTGCTACCTTAGCTACCTCAGCTACCTCTTGGAGTTGGACCAGGGCTGGCACAAGGCAGGTAAATAGGTGACATAACCTAGGTGAGTAGTGTCTCCCTAAAACACAGTGTCAGGAAGTACCAAGGCAAACGTAGCTGGGATTTGACCACCAGAGACTGCAGACACGAACAGTAGCTAGCACGAGGCACAGAAGTTCCCATATCCTGTATAGGAGGGCCACAGATGACTCTGACTATTAAAGGAAGAAGTCTTTTTGTGGTCATGGAAGTTCAGGTTCATGAATGTTTCTCAGGACTGAAAGAGCTCTTGAGGAAGTAGTTCAAACGTGGATGTTTCATAACTTGGCAAGATGTTCAAATGAATTCATGTTTTAGAAGTACATTGAAAACAAAATGTAACAAAGTCCTCTTACCGTTGAAAGCACTTTTACTTTTTCTAGTGTGCTAGAATGGAAAAAAAAAAGCAAACTCCTGACCTCTGCATAAGAAGTTCAAGTCCTTGTACAGTCATTAGCATGCTTATGATTCAGGAAAGCCACTTAACCCTTCAGTACTGAATCTCTCCTGTAGCAGGCAAGCAGCAATATTCATCTCTTAAAGCTGGTGAGAAAAATCACATGAGAAATGTAAGCTACAGAGAAATATTAGATGCTACATAAATGCCTTTGTAGAGACTGTCTATATCCACCGGACAGAAGAGCCTCCATCACTTAACTTTCTGATCATTGGTTTTCTCATCAGTAAGATGTCAATAACATAACATCACCTTCTCCAACAGTTTATGCGAACTATTGCTTCTAGAGTTCAATGCACAGTATCTGACATGTGTGTATTCAGTAAACATTAGCTAACACTCTTCCAAACAATAATGTTGCTGTTGCAAAGTTCAGAATCTTCTTACAGTAATTAGCTTCATGTTTGACTACAAATTTTGAGCACCAGCTAAGTTTTAGCCAAACACTCCACTTTGCCGAAGAGAGAATACAAGCAAAAGAAAAGCATTGCTCCTGACCCCTCGAACCTCATAGACAGGGAGGAGGGACTGGTCATATAGTCACACAAACATGCCAGCTAGTGTGAAAGCAAAAAGTTGCAGAAATCTGTGATGGGGATACCACAGCGATCTGACCCAATAGGGAATGTCTGGAAGGTTCCAGTGAGGAAATGGTATTTGAATTGTATTTGAAATTGACTATGTGGAGGAGTGAATGAAAGGATTTGGGGTTCATATATGAGCCTGTCCCATTTGAGAAACGGAGTGAAGACAGATACGTATCACACAGAACAGGAAGCTAAGATACATCAGATCACAAGAGTTCTTTTGTTTTGTGTAGTTTGTTTATTGAAGATTTATTTTGTAATTTTTATTGATGTGTGTGTGCGTGCGTGCGTGCGTGTGTTTGTGTGTGTGTGTGTGTGTGTGTGTGTGTGTGTGTGTGTGTGTGTCTGTCGTGTATGTGTTGGTGCCTGTGGAGGCCAGAAGAGGGTGTTGGATTCCCTGGAGCTGGAGTTACAGGAGGTTGTGAGCCACCCACAGTGGATGCCTGGAACTTGAATGCCAGTCCTCTGGAAAAGTAGGATGTGCTCTTAACCCAAGCCATCACTTCAGCCCCACAAGAGATTGTGTAGAATTTCCATGTGTAGGCCATGGAAGGTTGGTTTGATGAGTCAAAATATCTCTAGGGGCCTACAGCCTTTTACCAAGGTCATCTTTGCTACCATGTGAGGCAAGAAACCACAGAAACGATGGTTACTCAGGAAAGTGCTTTGAAGATTGTGAGGTGGCGACCAGCCCTACCAGCATCATCTGGGATTGGGAGCTACTGGGCCTCTGTGCAGGCCCGAGTCAAGCTGGGGTGAGCCCGGGACTCTGTGCTTTCACAGTCTTCTGGGTGAGTCTGATGCACATGAAAGGTGAAGCCCAGGCTTTTCTCAAACAAGGTCAGTGGAAACTGATGATTGAGGGGCTATCTGACCCATTTTAGAGATGTAGCTAATAATATTGAAAGGGTGTGCTGCTTGATTCTGGTTTGGGGGATGTGGAAGGAGGAAGTGTCAAGATTGGCTCTAAGGTGTGAACCTGCAGCAGAAACCCCCTCCTCTTATGTTCTGTTAGTGTGTGAACTTATGTTTGGGGCTCACAGGGAGGAAGAGCCCGGCACGGCTTCGTGTTTCATGTGGGCATTTCTTCTACTGGTTTATTTAACATGCCAGCAGAGTGCTGTTGATAGGCTGTAAGAAATGCCATCATAAAAAATGACCTTGAGCCAAAAAAGGAAGTCTTATGAACTGGGACATCTCTACCACCTCTCGTAATTGGCTATACAACCAAGTTAGGGCCAGAAAGCTGATTTCTGCTAATGATGAACGAACTTTTATTTTTGAAATCGTTCTCAGAATTCCTGTTTGGGATTGACTAAATTATCTTTGGAAACATCATGTTCCACTATTATTCTCTTAAAAAAGAACTCTCAGAAATTCACTAGCGTGAAACAGCAAAAGAAGTGTTGTTAATGGTTCCCTGAAGATTCTACGAGAAGGAAAAAGTGCTGAACTCACGGTGTGATTGAGATTTCAAAAGTCCCTCACTATTTAAAATTGCTCCTTTGTGCAATGTCTTTAATAGATCATAAAATATCTGTTCTTCTCCATGCATAAGAATGATTGCTAGAACAGGACTTTCTCAATTTTTAAAATCTATTCTTTGAGAATTTCCTACATGTATAAAATCTATTTAAGTCATATCTCCCTCCCTGGCTTCCCCCAGACAGGTCTCCCTGTATCCCCCCTTCCAACTTCATATCCTTGTCTTTATTCTTTGTAACCCACTCAGTCCAGTCAGCACCGCCCATATGCCTAGCGGTGTGGGAGCATCCGCCAGAGCCCAAAATCAAGCCAGTCAATACATGACATGGAGTAGGGAGGAATTCATGGAGCCCCACCTCTATCCGAAAGCCGTGGACAGTCGACGGCTGTGGAGTGGGGGAGGTCAGTCTTCTTCAGGGATGTGGCCCCTGGTAGGCCTTTCGCAGGCAACGGCAGCTGCTGTGACCTCACGAGTGCAGTGGTTCTGTGGTGTTCAGAAGAAATGGTTTCACTCCAGTCCTCCCCAGCCGCTGGCTCGTATTGCCTTTTCCCCCTTCTTCTGCCGTGCTCCCCTCTGCTCCATAAGAGGGAATGTGTACCTGGTACCCTAACCTAGATACGAGCCTGTGGCTCCAGAGCGCCCCTGCTCTGCCTTGGCTCTGTGCAGCCTCTTTGATTGTATCGTCACTCAGCAAATGCACTTCGCTTTGTGATGCAGCTGATAAAGCTTCTACTCAGTGTATTGACTGCCTTAGTAACTTTTGTCATACGTTTGGATGTGAAATCCTAGTCAGAGATTCCTGCTGGCAACTGACGGCCAGGCCTACCACTTCAGGTGAGGGATCATCGATAATGTTCTCATTACTGCACTTGGAAGGAGATAACTAGTCCTCACTTAGGAAAATGGATTGTCTGGGGATTACCTCCTCTTATGAGGAACTGTAATTGTAACCAAAGAGACAATCTGATTCCCACACTCCTTAAACACTTTGGTAGTAGAGTCTGTTCAAAAGCCTCCAGAATCAAGAAATATCCTTAGGGCTAGAGAGATGGACTCAGCATCATGGCTGCAAGGTCCCCTTCAGAGCACCCACATTATGGCTAAGAACCATCTGCAACTCTGGTCTCCAGTTTCAGGGGATTCAATGCCCTCTTCTGGCATCCATGGGCATTGCACATATATGGTGCACTTACATACATGGAGGCAAAACCCCCATACACATTTTATATATATA
>NW_008352752.1:437618-465601 GCF_000622305.1 Nannospalax galili | reverse complement strand
ATATATAACACTAAAAAGAAATAATCCCTAGTGTGCAGGGCTCATTAGCCTGTCGGCTTCCTTATCTTGAGGTGGTAAATCATGACTAGTACCTGGCTGGGTGCCTGTTTCTGTCAATGAAGAATTGCTGGAAAACACTCATGTTCCTGGATTCTGTACTGTCTACTGCTGTTTTATTACTGTAGACACGACTTGAATGGCTGAGCCAGAGTCAAGGTGGACTACAGGACCAAAATGATCGATTGCTTGGCACTTGATAGCCTATGCTTGCTGACCTCTGGAGGTGAATGACCCAATCTGTGACATGGACTAGCCAAATAGATCCCTCACCACTTTGGACAATTCACTTTTTATATTCATTGCACATATAATCTTGAAACCTACCTTTTTTTCTGTCAGAGGAAGCCTTAGAATTAATGAGAAAACATTATACATGAATTGATTCTTCATAGATAGATATCTGTCTTGATGTCAGGTAAGTCATGTGGAAGCAAGCTCAGCTGGAGTGATGTGGGGAGGATAGCACAGTGCTTTTCCGGGCATGCAGACTGACCTCCAATTCTAGTGAGGTGTGTGTTGTGTTTGAGGGGAGGCTAGACATTGTGGAAGACGCCTGACTGTTCCTCCTCAGCCTCCTGCCAAGTTGTGACTCAGGGCAATCTGGCAAGCCATTTGCCAGTCTTCATCGGGCACTGAGTTTGCACAATGGAGGAAATGTCAGTATGTTTGCTGTTGGCATATTCTTAGACAGTGCTAAATTGCCACCTAATGCTGTAATCATATATAGAATATATGAATGGAGGGGTAAACAGGAAAACTGTTTGTCAGTAAACTTGGTTGAAAATCTGCAATTAGTGCAATGGTACAATGCTACTAGGCTCCTACTGAACTGGCCAGTGCCCAAAAGACTGAAGACACGAGGTGCTGGTGGGGATGTGAAATATCAAGACCTCTCATTCATTTAAGGTATGAGTGAAAGATGGCACAGATACCTAATTTGGTGACAAAAAATTTCAGATATTTGCCTGACCTTCTTAAAATATTTTATTTATTATTAATTTTTATTTATGTGTATGAGCACATTGCCTGTATGTATGTAAGTGCACCCATGCCGTGTAATGCCTGCCCAGGAGATAAGAGGACCTGAGTTCAAATCCCAGGCCATCCCCTGGGGGCATGGAAATAGGTGAATGCCTAGAGCTCACTGCCAGCCAACCTAGCCCTGAACAGTGAGCGAGCTTCTGCTTGAGTGAGAGACCCTGCCTCAAGGCAACAAGACAGAGTGATAGAGGAAGACACCTGATGTCTTACTTTGGCCTCTGCACGGGAACACTCATGTGCGTGCACCATACTTAGACATATACCATGTATACCATGCATGCAACAGAGAGAGAGAGAGAGAGAGAGAGAGAGAGAGAGAGAGCAAGAGAGAAGTATTCTGCAGTCCTACACTCTCTTACACGTGCCCGCACATCACCCTTAACATTTCTCTTCTTTATTATTATTTTTTGCTATAACGTTCAAATATTTTCTTTTGGGTCCTAAAGAACCCAGCCTGTCAATGCCCTGTTTGTGTGGGCACAGCATCTCTTTCTGCACCAAGGGTTATTCTCATTGTTTTCATAAGACCTTGGATTCTTCTAGCCAAAGCCTTGTGTAATTAAAGAAGGTTAACTTAATCCTCAAATTCTCATTTTAATCAAGTTCTCTCTCACAGAACAACTGCTAGTTTGATGGAATCTTAAATTGTTTCCTTCAAGTCAAGTATCAAGGGAATGAGTTCATTTCAATGGCTTCTTCTCAGAGAAGAAGCTCCACGTGGCAGTTGTGAAGCCAAACCTGTCAGCATAGAAAGCTTTCTGCTCACTAATGATGACGAATCACATCTGGTTCCTTTGCTCCAGAGCATCATTGAAGAGATGGTCCCATCACTCTGTTGTGGAAGAATTGGGACTCAGTGTCCCCTGCTACTTTGGGTCTTAGGACATGGATTCTGGGGGTGCTGCTCTGTGCTCTGAGAATGACCCTGGTAGGCCCTGCACGGTTCCAGCTTCCCAGGACTGGAAGAAGCAGATCCACAGCGGCAGTAGGGTTAGGCTAAGGCTTTGTGACCATGTCGCAAGACGGGGTTGCAGCCCTTTCCCCTTGGGGAACTGAGACACTGTAATCAGAGTGCGTGAATACCTGTCAGGACCTACACGCTGAAACCGAGCCAGCATTGATTTCCTGATCCCTTGTCTGATCGAATGCACAGAGAAGCTCAAGGTCTAAAGCCATGTGCATGTTAAAGACAGGCGGATTCCATCCTAAACTGAAACAGTGGAGCCTCGCCCCAGAAAGATCCCGCTCTGATCGAATTAGAATTTGTTGACGGCACAGGGACTGCACTTTTTTCTTATATGAGGACGTTTTGAAAGGCATATTTTATCACACCCTGCAGCATGCAGAGAAAGGAGAATGAGATAGAAATAAAATTGAGTTCCTAAAGTATTGTTCATAAAATGGGATCATTATCAGAATATTAAAATAAAATTAGAGAGTCCAACTCAGTGTCATGTGTAAATTCTCATCTTTGATATTTTAGGCCTACGGCTCTGAGAAACAGCAAATATCTCAACTTCTACAACTGTGAAATATGATCAAATGTGGTCACAACTGACCAGTGTGACATTTAGATATGATTTATGTAAGGCATGTGACTCAGTGTCTAGCACATGGTATATGCTTAATAAATGACTAATTCCTCTGTTATGACCTTCTCACAGCACTTCAGTGTTTATCAATAATGCAGGGATCCTCGGCAGGCCTCTTTCCTCATCCAAACTTGCTCCCAGTGGATTTGTGTTTAACTGTACATAAAAAATACTGAATCATCCATGCTTATCATTTGAAATTCGGGTGTTTTTTTTTTTTTTAATCAGGTAATAGTTCTTCAGATCCACAACTGAGTAAATGATTTGCCGAACCAGGCATTGGGACTATTGACTGAGGCATGTCTTGGGGGCTTAGTTTAGATCCTCTTGCTCCTAATTATTAGAATTTCCTAGACATGGCTCTGCATATTCCTCGGGGAGGAACAGAGGTTCTTTGTTTCTTGTTTCTTATTTAAGGAGAAAGGAAACTTGGAACATAAAAGAAACAGAAAGAAAGAAAAGAAACGAAAGCCCTTAGCACATTCAAAGCAGTTGATTAATACAGGATTTTCCCCTCCCTCCCTCCCTCCCTTCTCTATCTCTCTCTCCAAACACCCTGACTGAACATAGAAGTTCTATAAGTTTGAAATGGAGTATGTGTTTGAACTCAACAACACATGAAGAATCTCTTAAAGTGACCTTCACAGAAACTTGTCTCCACAGTCTTTTGGGTCCAGACTTGAACTTTTTACATCTCTGGCTCCAGATCTTTAAACTTGTCACAATTTCACTCCTTATTCCTTTTACGTATTCTACCTGGAAAACTCAATAGCAAAGACCTTAAGAGGTAGACAAACTATAATCCTACAATCCACCACTACTACTATCTGATGTGTGTCCTCCAGTCTTTCTAAATTAAATTAATTTAGGTGCCGAGGATCAAACCCAGGGCCTCATGGATGTCAACTAGTGCTGAACTCCTCTTCCAGCCACATTTACTTTTTGGAAATGGACAGAAATCGAAAACACTTTTTCAAAGAAATTGAAAACTTTTTATGACAGCCATTCTCACTTTTCAATAAACATTGAAATGCAGTGTATCCTCAGTCACAGCCCAGTTCAGAGTGGTCTCCAGATGGTTTGACTTCAGGCCAGCCCCTGTCTAGCCCACTCTACCTTCCCCTGCTCTGCAAGTGCCAGGGCCCCTATTTCATTTGCTTCACTGGAACCTGGTCATTTGCAGAAGGGTTGTCCACTCATGGTAGATTCAGATGGGTGGACAAAGACTTACCACTGTACAGACTGCACTGGAGACAGACAGTCCTTGAAAGGTGTTCACTGCAGAAAGGTGAAGATTTTACCTGCTATTTCTCTAAACAACCCTTACGTTCATCCTAGTACCATTGTGCCAGGGGTGCTCAAGGGGGTGCAACAGAGACTTGTCAATCAAGCAACTGGGTTTTCCAGGGAGCCCTCCCCACCTCTTCAGCATCCTGTTTTCATTAGCTCAGCTGGTCACGCTTACCTCCCGGACTCTTGCTGTCCTTTGCCATCTCTTGAAAACAGACCTTCCTTGACGAATACAGAATGGTAAAGCTGTGATGCCCCGCAGCAGCAGAGCCCTTGGGAGTTCTGGGCAGGACCCCGTGCTGTCTGTTTGCAAAAACAACTGAAAAATATATGGAAGACTAGAGTCAGGGAGAAGAAATCCAGAGGGAGAGAGAGAGAGAGAGAGAGAGAGAGAGAGAGAGATAAAGCCAGAACAAGGAGGTAGCAAGCGTGATGGACTTCTATGATAGTCCAGTGGAGACTCCCACCACCGCCTTCTGCTTTCTGCAGCTCCAAACGCCCCCAGCAGCTTCCTATGCTCAGTGCTGCCACCTGCAGCCCCTTTCTCACATCGACACCAAGACTAAGTCCTAAGACTGGCCAAGGTCTTGCTCTCACTTAAGTCCATAACACTGAGACAGTGTTAGTAGAGAAGAGGAACCATGATACCTCAAGGTGCTCAGGTCATGTGACACTGATGTTGCTAACCCGCAGGATATTATGTCCATAGTTACATTCAAGGGACCCGAGTCATTTCCCAGCACCCACATGAGGTGGCTCACAACTGCTTCGAACTCCAGGGCATTCGATGCCCTCTTTTAACAGCTCTGAGGGCACTGCACTCACTTTCATAGACTGACACACAGGCACACCCATACACACATAATTTTAGGAAATAATAAATAAGAAAATAATCACACACTCACTATGAAGTTCCACTCAAGCTCTTGTTTAAAATAAAAACAAGGGCTAAGCGATGTCCACATCCCACTTTGAGGTGTTCTGTTACATTGGGCAATAAACTGTCCCCTATCATAACAGCACAATCATCACAGCAAACAAAGCTACTCAGGTCTCAATGTTCCTTATATCTATACCTGTGTGGATTTAGTTATTAAACTATGGCCTTATTCTGAACATCTTATTATTAGTTTATGCTTTTGCCAAATATAATCTTTTGGGGGTATGTATTAGCCAGAATGTGACAGAATGCCTGATGTGTTCACCCTAAGGGAGGAGAGATTTATTTTAGCTCACCGCTTTAGAGACGGTCAGATTCCTAACTTCTGGTCCTGTGGTGGGGTAGAGCCTCATTGTGCTGTCAAGATATGACAGGTTACTCACCTCATGATGGACAGGAAGCAAAGAGAGATGGGAAAAGAGACTTCTGGTCCTGTGGTGGGGTAGAGCCTCATTGTGCTGTCAAGATATGACACAGGTTACTCACCTCATGATGGACAGGAGGCAAAGAGAGATGGGAAAAGAACTGGGAACCATGTATAAAGTTTATAGGCTCACATCCAGTGACCTACTTCCTCCAACTATGCCCCACATCCCAAGGTCTCCAGAAACTCTCCAGATAGAACCATCACCTGGAGACCAAGTACTGAACAATGAACCTGTGAGGGAACATTTTGTATTTAAGCCTTAATAGGATATACAGAGAGAATGAGTCTTCCCGTAGCTGTAAATATTAGCAAGTCAAATTCTTTTATACCCTTGCTTCCTAAGGTAACTATTTATTCAATTCCCGAAGTACACTTTACCATATAAGGTATAAGCCCTGCTTTCTCCATCAGTCGTATTTATCCTTGGAAATTAAAGGTGTTATTAACTGAAATCCTGGCAGTACCTCCTCTGTTTGGGCACTTCCAACCCACATGGTAATTATTGCTGCTATATACAGACAGAGTTAAAATTGACACAAGATTTCTGCTCTCTAACTCTCTTCTTAAGAACCATTAGCATCTCTGAATTCAAGGCTAAGTGACTTAGTAACTCCCACCATCACCATCACTCTATGAGACATTTATGACTCCAGGCCTGAATTACTCTGGATTGAAAGTTGACTGTCATCCATCCTGCTGGTGAGTGAAGCAGGAAATGCCAAAACCTGGAGAACAGCCTTGAATTATTGAAGCCACACAGGATTGAAAACACTGTCAGAGAGCCTGGGAGAGGAGCGTGTCAGAGAGATGGAAGCAAGCAGGGCTAGGAGGAGTGGGCAGGCTGTGTCAAGGGTGTCGGTAGTGACTGTGGGCATCTTTCTCTTCTGGAACAAGCAAGCGGAATGTGCTTTGTTCTCCAACTTGGGAGGTGTTCAAAGCAGTTGAGTAAGTTTCAGACTGGAAGGAAGACGGGGAGGCAGGACGGAAAGGGAGGAAGAAAAGAAGGGAAGGAAAAAGGAAGGAAGAGAAAGAAGGACGGGGCCTCTGTGTCCCTGTTATATTTTCCTGCTAAACCTTTCTTATTATAGAGGCACTGACAGTGTGGACCCCGTGGGAAACCACTGGGAAACTTGAGTTCAGACTAACTCATTTTAATGAAATCTTACTGAATTTGAAAGATGTCAAAGATCACATTTTGCGATTTAAAAGACGAATTTCAAAGTAAACTTTACACTCTTCCAGAACATAATGTGAAATGAGGGCCGGGCCTGCAAAGCTCATTAGAGACTGTCGCCAGCTGACAGCTGTTTTCTTGGCTTTTACCTCACTTTGTGCTTTGGCTTCTTTCGAAACCACATCGCTTCACCTGGGCAGAGGTTCTGTTCGTGCATGTGTGTATGTAGGTGTATGTGTATGTGTGTACACGTGTGTGTACATGTATGTGTGTGTACACGTGTGTGCATATACATGTGTGTGCTGAGATGGCAAAGGCCAGGAGAGGGTGACAGATCCCCGGGCCTGTAGCTGAAGTTGCAGGCAGTCAGGAACCTCCCAGCGAGGGTTCTAGAAACCAAGCTCTACTCTGCACGAACAGGAAGTGCTCTTAACCTCCGCGTCATGTCTCTAGCCCCAGCCACTGCTACTTTCTCAGAGAGCTGACATTTTGACCTGATGGCTCCTGATGCTGTTACCACAGTTACAAGCTTGATGACAAAGGCTCCCAACTTGAAATGGTAGTCACAGATACGATGTGAAAGGACACCCAGCGTGGGCGACGGGGAGACGTGTAGGTTGGATCGTGTAGCTCACTTCTGACATTTATCCATTACTCTTGAACAGTTGAATTGACTTGTGTCAGCATTTTAGGCTCACTGTGTCCACTACTAGATGTGGGTGTGACCGTGTTACGATGGAAAGTTCCAAGGAGATCCCATGGCTTCCTTATGGTCATGTGACTCAGTGTTGGAGGCATGGTGAGACCAATGGGGTACTGAGGTTGCTCTCTTAAAGGTAGGGGGGGCAGATAAATGATGCTGAGTCTGCATCCAAAAAGCACAGGGAAAAATCTAAGACTCCGAATATGGAGGAAAACGTATACGCTCCATGCATACTGTTACTTGATATATCATATGCATATTTCATGCTAGCAGCATATCTTAGACATTTAGAATAGAAATCCCATAGAACTGAGACTTTTCATCACAAAAGGGAAGAATTATGTGTGAATAGATTAATAATTTTAAATAAATTCACCATTTTCTTTTAAAAAATATTTTCAACGTTTGTATGTTTCTTAGTTTTGACTTGAGAGTTTCATCTGCATGTCTGTAAGTGCACCCATGTCATGCAATGCCTGAAGAAGCCAGAAGAGGACATTGGATCCCCTGTAACTGGAGATTTGGACAGTTGTTAGCTGCTATGTTGGTGCTGGGATCTGACCTCAGGTCCTCTGCAAGAGTGCTCTTAACTTCTGAGTCATCTTTTCTGCCCTATTTCCATCATTTTCAAATATTTCTATCTAAAATGCCTTTTAGTAGAAAACATAGAACAAGAAAAACTTAAATACCTGTTTTAAAATCAATAAAAACATTTACATAATAGGCCAACCATTGAGTACTATGATTTTAGGGTGAGTCTACATGACAAGATTCCTTTTCTCCAGGTGAACTGCCCGCATTGGTTTCTTTGCTGCTGCTGTGATAGAAAAATCGAAACAAAAAGCAATTTGAGAAAGAAAAGATGAATTTTGCTTACAGTTCCAGAGGGGACGTAGTAGTCCATCGCGGTGGGAAAGCCCTGGCAGCAGGAGTATAAGGCCCGCCCGAGGGTTAGGAAGCTCAGCTCGTCCACACAGGAGGTGCAGAGACAAGAGACCATAGACCTCAAAGCCACCCCCAGTGACAGCCTTCCTCCTGCAAGGCTCTACCTCCTAAAGGTTCTACTACCCCCTAAAACAGCATCACTAGGTGGGTGTACGGACGAGGAGCGCAGAGGACCACCAACCAGGCAACTCCGTGGCGTGGGGGGGGGCAGCACTTCATTTGAGAGCACACAGACCCGTGGGCTGCCACTCTGAGAGCAGGGAAACAGCAGTGAGCTGGGGCAGTCAGACATCTTTCATAGGCAGTCAGGTGGTTGGGTAACTTTCTATGATGTAGGCTGGGCAGTTTAGCTCAGGATTGGTGGGTCTCCCAACAAGCAGAGGGACTTGCCCCGGCTAGGTTTGAACCCACTGTTTTAGAATATCTGAGCTGCAGAGCCATTTTAGGAGCCTGCCAGGAACCTAACAGTGGGGACCAAGTGTTCAAACACATGAGCCTGGGGCATTTCACATTCAAACCACAGCCTTGCCTTTTGAGAGATATTATCAGATATGACATATATGCAAAATGCATGTTTTCAAAGTATAAACACCTATATATAGACAACATAAAGATCATAACTCACTCCAGTGACCTCATTCTGCTGTTTGCTTTTAATCACATCTTCCTGAAGGATAATCACTGACTTTAACTTAGCACCATATCTAATTTTGCCTATTTTATACTTACTGAACGTGAATCCATGTTCACTCTACTCACTTGTAGCCAACTACTTTGACTCATCATCATGTTAGAACTGTTTAGAAATACGTACATAGTAGTACTTACCCACTCACAATGATGTATACTGTTGTGTTATATATAAAGTTTCCTAATCCTGAACAGTGTTTAAAGTACTGGTATTAGTGGTATTACCTTGAAACCAGCCAGTCATGTCTGAGAGTTTAAGTGCCTTGGCATCCTCTCAAAATTGGCATTTTCCATGTGGCTGGGAGATGGCGCAGTGGTTAAGAGCACAGGCTGCTCTTGCAGAGGACCCAGGTTTGGTTCCCAGAACCCACATGGCAGCTAAAAACCATCTGTAACTCCAGTTCCAGGCGATCTGACGCCCTCTTCTGTTCTCTGTGGCATTGCATGACACGGGTTCACTTACACACAGGAGGCAATATACTCATACACATTAAAAATAATTGGTGTTTTCCATCTTGGTTTTTGTTCCCATTCTGGTGGATGCTTTTTGGCTTTTAAGTTGATTGAATAAGCCTCTTGTAAACTTATACCAAACACGGGTCTTAATTCTAGAGTCAACGTGGCAAACACTAAGTAGGATCCCTCAACCTCAAGCTCAAAGAAGAAATGCAGTTTGAATGACATAGGCAGGAATGTGTCCGCACAGGCAGACATGTCTGCTTTAAATACTACCTTATTTTCAAGAAAGTCTTTAGTTTTTGAACAAAGAGATATGAATATAAACTTGTTACTCCTTGACTCTGAAAGCTGGTGCTCTTAAGATGGGAGAGTGTGGGACAGGAAATAAAAGTGCGAAGGGCTTTGTTTTTATCAGTGATTGGGTTTTCATAGGGATATAGGAGGCTGACCTGTGCTTTTATCTGGGTTGTAGGGTCTCCATTTTGGTGCCTATTGGATATTGTCCCTATAAAGAATGAGAAAGGAGACGTGGTCCTTTTTCTGGCTTCCTTCAAAGATATAACGGACACAAAAGTGAAGATTACTCCAGAAGATAAAAAAGAAGGTGCGTACTGTTTCTATAAGATATCGCCAGAGGGAGTGACATTTCAAAATGATTTACTCTAAAACTTGGGAAAGAAAAAAAATTGTCTATTAGAAAACAGCAACTGATAACTGTTCACAGCTCTTAGTCAGTACTTGGTGCATGAGCCTAAATCAAAGACATACGTGCCTTTAATAACAACTCGTTTGACAGGAACAAGACTTGCCTGTGCCTCTGCGACTCGGATGTGGACAAGAAAATAATTTACCACAATATAAGAATTCTTATGTCATTTTATTAGGAAAAAATGAATTGTTTGAATGAGTGAAGTTAAAATATATCATTAAAATATCTCTCAGTTACAACTAAATTTCTATGGGTCAAAACTCAGGAGTGCCAATGTCTGTTTCTTGATGTTAGATAGTAAGAACAGTGTGAAAGGTGTTAGATACAATGGGGCAAATGTGTACTTTATAATATGCAACAGTAAGCTTATTTTAAGTCACAAACAAGCTTTGCAGATATCTTTAAAAGATTCTAAGAGCTTATGCTGTTTGCCCTTTTATCTTTTATTGCTTATTAAGAAATTGCTTGCAAAAAAGGAAAATCCCTTGCATTTCAAGTTATCTAGCAAAACTCAACACTGGAAAAAAAGTGCTCATATTGTTGTACGCAGAAATGGAATCAGATATTCTGGTAGCCAGAGAAAAAGAAATCGTTCTTGTATGGATTTTATATGTAGTAAACTCTTTTTAAAATATTTTATTGCTTTCATTTCGTGTGTATGAGTGTGTTGCCTGCCTGTATGTAAGTGCACCCATGTCATACAATGCCTGTGGCGGTCGTAAGAGGGCGTCAGATCCCACGGAACTAGTTACAGATGGTTGTTAGCTACCATGTGGGTACTGTGAATCGAACCTAGGTCCTCTGTAAGAGTAGCCAGGGCTCTTAACTGCTGAGACAACTCTCCATGCCCTGTAGTGAACTCTTCATAGAACCACCTGCTTGATGTTTCAACAACGATAACATTTTACAAAGGACTCATGTTAACAATGTCTACCACTGTTTTAGGCGTGTTTGTCTGTTGAAATGATCATCGATTGGGGTTTGGTTCCCTACTTCTGTCATTTGCAGTCTTTGCAAATGTATGGCAGTTTCCCTATGAATTTGACGACGCTGTGGCATGTTTCAAATACACAAGAGAAGAATAGTCTTACGGTCACAGTTACCTGGCTATTACAGAATATCTTGCTCCAAAGTTAGTGTTGGTGTATGTAGCTTTTGTCTGAACTATTTCCTTTGAAATATCAAAATATCAGAGTATGCAAAAGAAGGATTTCTGAGTAACCGATGCATTAGATCATGGCACGTACATTTATCCCCATACAAAGCCTATGGATTTGTTCTTATCAAAAAGCGTCAGTCTAATCAACTTTTATTGGTTTTCTTTGGACATAAGGGCCTTAAACAAAGTTTTGAATCATTTCTGTCTTCTGCTTCTTGTACTTGGTGCCATAGGAGAAATCACCATGTTGGCAGGCCAGTCTGGGCAAGTGGGTCAGTCCAGACACTCAAGGTTTGAGAGCATTTGAAAGCACTCTTTAAAAAATGCCTTTTGGTACTGGAGAGATGGATCAGTGGTTAAAAGCACTGACTGCTCTTGCAGAGGACCCAGGTTCAGTGCCCAGAACCCACATGGCAGCTAACAACCACCTGTAACTCCAACCCCAGGGGATCTGGCTCTCTCTTCTGGCCTTTGGGGGCATCCCACACAGACACACATACATTCACATAATTGAAAATGAAAAATCTTATAAAAATGGTTATTGGAAGCAAAAAAATCAAATAATGTTCCTTTTCGCCACTAGGTTCTAAAGAGTACAGTGTGTCGAAGAATAAACTATCACCTTTATTTCTGACAAAACAAAACACTGCAGAGCCTACGTCCAGGTGGGGTGATCTTTCTTTCTCCTAGTCAGCTCCAGACTTGTAAAAAGTTGGCCCTTGGTTGGTAGCTGGACTGGGCCAGAGACAAAGCCCATCCAGGAGTAGCTTAAACTTGAAGGCCCGATGATAGCCACACACTGAGAAGGGCCATCTTAGATATGCCCATGTTCTCTTTCAAACTCATTCAATTTAAAGTCCTCCTCTTCTCATGGGACAAAGTGAGGGTAGGAGCAAAGGGGGCAGGCTTGTGGCACAGAGTTACTCATGTATGAAGAATCACACCTGGCACTGGGGAGTAAGGGACAAGGCCTTGAACTCGGGGCAACTAAGAGCATCACAGTAAGTCCAATCCAGTGTCACTATGATGAGGCCTACGTGTGTATTGCAGTGAATATCTTTAAAAGTGTTCGGCAATAGGCCTGTTTCTGTTCAAGAAACATGTACGTCATAAAGACCATCTCTTATGTGTTTTGAAGTGAAAATATACTTCTAATGTTTATATTGTAGAAAACAGAATTTTAAATTCCTGAAAATTTTCTAGCACATTTCTGAACGTTTTCTAGCCTTGTGACTTGGCTCCTCAGATGAGTATTTCATGTGAAGTGATTATTTCTAATAGCTACTGAATTCCTAAGAAAACCTTTGCCCTGTTGTTACCACATATATGTTTCACAGGCATATTGTGTTTATACAGAGGCAGAGAGGCTATTGCAAGTCAGCATGGGGTCAGAAAAAATAAATGTGGATTTTCCTCTTTTCTAAGCCTTTACTAATTGTGAACAAATACCCTACAATTTCTCCAACTAATGCATAACTGACATGAAGGTACAGGTGATCGTGGGGTATTTTCAGAATGTCCAGGTGAAGCATGTAAACATTGTTAAAAACCTCCTTGTCCCTGTGTAAATGTGGCAGAGTTGTTTCATAGCATCAGAAAACTCTCAATGAGGCTCGGCCTGATTCCACCCAACCTTGCTTCCTTGTAGTTATCTAAGTGATGTACAGAAGGCTTCGGTCAATTCAGTTAATTCCCCACAGAAGTTCTTCATTTCAAAGGTATAAATTGTGTGACTTTCATTTGAACAAGTACTTGAACCATGAATCTCTACATTGTTGGGGATTTCATTTGAAATGAAAGAAATGATATTTTATAGAAAACGTTACCATAGAATTCAGTGAAATACACTGGAGATTTTCCATCAACAACAGATTGGTAAAGATGACCATGAAGTGAAAAGGCTCTATGTATGTACCTGTAGGAGCTTTCAACTGATAATCTGTGTGTTTGTCTCTCTCTCTCTCTCTCTCTCTCTCTCTCTCTCTCTCCCCCTCTCCCTCCTCTCCCTCTCCCCCTCCGTATGTGTGTGACAGAGACAGAGAGACAGAGACAGTGATCAACAGAGCTGATAGGATTTGCAACCTTTAAAAATACTATACCTCTTTTCACATATATTTTCCTTTTATTCATAAAACACTAACACCTTTGTCTACAATTGCATATGGAGTGAACTTAACATGAAACTCTAAACATCTCTTCCTATCTGTAAGTTGTATTTTAATATAAAATTTGAACCTATATATTAATGAACTTGGCAATCTAGATCCTTCTCTTGCTCAAGTCCTGCCTGGCAGTTAAATATACTGAAAAGAAAAGAGAAAACATGATGATGGCTTAATATAAGTAGGTGGTGTAGGCAAAGGCTTTCTGGTCACAGGAACTCTCAAAACTGGGGGAAAATAAACAAACTTAGGACTGAAAAATGAGCACTATTGAATTTAGCAACAGCAGAAGACTGAACATTGTTCATATATTTGGATATAACTAAATAAAGTCGATAACATAGATTTCATTTTAAATGTTGCATTTAACATTTAATATAATTGCAAAATCTAATACTGGATGGAGTAATTTACAAATATCAGCTGAGCTCCATCCCTGCCATCAGTAGCAAACTAGCACTTTAGGGATGTGAAAGTGGAAACCATAGGCTTTGCGTTGTCTACATCTTAGCTCAAAACCTGGTGCTATCCTATGCTGCTTGTGCATCCTTTAGCCTGCAGGAGGAGGAGCTAGAAGAGGCAAGCACACTGACAGTGTGAAGATCCAGGAAGAGGAGGGATCCCAGAAGTAGGGAGATCACGGTGGTGAAGAGACAGCCAGACAGCCTATGGACAGTAAGATGAATCCAGACATGTCCCAAGGGAGTTTGTACAGGGAAGCCTGCTGCATTGCTGCTGTGGAGAGGTTTCTCGCGAGTGGTATGAAGGAGGAACAGACAGTTCTTATAGTAAAGATTTGCCAGCTTACTGGTGATCGGGGCCATGCCATTATAAGACTAAGGAGATGCAATCACAGCCCTTCATCCCATGCTGTTAGCTCACGTGAAGCAGTTATAAGTTCAATTATTTAATTATCTGCTAATAAAGGCCCCTACAGTCCACTTGCTGGAAACCACATAAGCTGATAGCCTTGAGGCCTTTAGTTTAACCACACTTAGCTGGTCATCTTCACTTAAAGCTTACTCCCCTCTGTCTTGTTACGCAGGTCCTCGATTTTTCCCTTGCTTGGAGCATTGCTATTCTCTGTGGAAACCCTAGCTCTTTCCTTTCCCTTAGGTCTCCCTAAACCACATTAGCTCATGATGAGCATCCTTCCACGGACTGCCTGAACTGTGCTGCGTTCTTTTCCCTTCTTGTGCTGATGTGTCGCACCTCTGCTATGTCGACTTCCCCCAGTCACTGCGTCCTTTGAGGCTGGTAGTCAACCTCATATGTGTGCATCTCCTACAGTGTCCAACGTGTTACAGATACTGAGTAAACACTTGCTTTTTCATTATTTCCCCTGGGAAAGTGTTACTTATGTAACACTCCGGTCCTTTCAGAAGTTCCCTTCCTCCATGCTCATTTGTTCATGTCTGGATCTTCCAAATTCTTTTTACAGCAGTTTATTCATAGATGTTAATTTGGTTTCCCATCCAAACTAGTTGAGTTTAGTAATACACATTGTTTTTGTTTTTTTTTTTTCCAAACACAGGGCCCAATGCAGTTACTTTTATTTATTTCTTGCAGAGTGTCCCAGATTTCCTGGGAAGGTGATTGACATTCGCTTACTCAGTGCATGACAACATCATCATCAGTCATCACGGAGAGGTTCCAGAATCTCAATTATAGTTTCTAAAACAGGGACGCTTCAAATTTGTCTTGAGAATCTCTGGGTTTATATGTGAAGCTTTTTCTATTGTCCTTAATGGTAATATAAACCAGGGTTCACATGCAATGCAGTTCATAGTCTGACTTTTGGCAGGAATGAGCCAGTTGTCAGTTGTCAAATACACTAAAATTTGTTACAACTCCATGTGCCTACAACTAATTGGCTTAGAAGAAATAATAATGAATAGCTTTGCTTAGTATTAGATGTGCATAGCATGCAGGTGTAAGAATGAAAACCCAGCTAACACAGGTTTCAGCAGGAAGGGCTTATTTTTCTCACAGAGTCAGCTGAGCAGCTGTGGTGGGAACGGTGACTCGAGAACTGTGGACAGACACAAAGGCTCTTTGGAGTTTGTCTTCTGCTGTGCTGAACACATGGGTTTATGTCCTGTTTACCAGCTCCTGACTGAAGATGCCTGTACCTTTGGAAGGCATTTCTGTGATGGAGGTGAGAAAAGTGAAGGACCAGAGACAAAGGTTCCACCCATGAGAAATTGTCTTTCTTGGTGGGAAAAATGCTCTTGTCTCACCTTCCTCTCCTCCAGGCATCTCCATCACCACATGGCTGGCCATGTGCTGTCATACAACCACAGTTTAGAGATGCAAGAGATACTTGGAAATCAAATTTCCTTGGTAAGAGAGAATGAATCTAGAAATGAACTTGGATCAACCACACAGAGGCCCTGAAACTATCCTGTGTTTATGATTTTCGTGCATGCCAGTCTGATTAAGCATCCTACATCCCATAGTGTAGGGGTCAGCAAGGGCATGTGACCTAGTCATGGCTCCAGGGCTGTGAAGACTGAGGAAGTTCAGAACTCCAGGACTGTGTGCGCTGACATTACGACTTTCTACCACAACTCAGGGCTTCCTAGGGAAGAAAGGAGGGAAAACTTGGAGCTGAGCTGCAGGCTTGACTGTCCTATTTTCTGAGATCCTTCTCTGCACCCATACACAGGGTTGTCACTGAAACAGGTAATTTCTAAGACCATTCTCTTTTCCTTTCTTTTCCTTCTAATTCTCATTTTTATTTAAAGTCCTTATTACCCAAGTGTAGTCTGAAAAGCTGAAATGTATTAACATCATCTGGAAGCTGGTTTAAAAATGCAGATTGTTAGGCCCTACAAATCAGAATTTGTATTTCAGCAAGATTCTGGGGGGTCCTCTGTGCCCCGAGACTGAGAGGCCCTATGCTCTACAGAACCCCTAAAGAACTCTGAAGAGCCGGGCAGGCGTAACCCACCTTCACCAACTGTACCACATCGCCCCAATTCTTTGGCTTCCCAGCCTTTGTACCTATCCGAAGGAACTCTTTCCAAAGTAGCTTTCTATGGCTAATTGCTTTCTGCTGCATTAAAATTTAAGCTCATCAGGGACCAGTCTTTGTCTCTTTCAGTCAGGAGCCTATCTCCATGTGTACAGAGTGAGAGTCTGACATGTAGTAACTGCTCAATAAATATTTTATAGAGAGGTAGGTGGCAGATGTATGTATGAATGCATAAATGGTGTCTACTTTAGGAAGCTGGACTATCAGTGGTATACAACAGCATAATATTCTTGCCGCTTCAGAATGCCAAGTTCATAATTTTGAGAGGTGTGTGTCTCAGGTGCACAGGACTGGAACCACTTTGTATGCCAATGTTCTGCTTGATTTGACCCATAGCTCACCCGGTCGGTTCCCTCTTAAAACACGTCCCATTGGCTGGCACCAAATGACACTTTTACTTCAAATAGAATCTCTGTAGTTGGCTAATTCGGGGTCCTTATTGATTCTTCATCATTCAGTTTCTGAGAATCTCAATGTGGCCACATTTTAAAAGATAATTGAAATCACTTCTTGAAAAAATATAAAAATATCATCCATAAGGGTAATCCTTAAGCTTCTGAACAGTTATTAAGTACAGTTAATCATTTTATGTACTTTGAATATTTAAATGTTCCATATGGAATATTGTAATGATTCTTCTCTCATGTGACAAAAGATCCTGCCTGATTTTGTTTTGTTTGGGTTTGTTTAACCCAGTGCAAGACATACATACAAAGTTGTTGTCTGATCAAAGAGATATTGCAGAAACTGATCCTTTATTCCACGAGACAGAGTTCTGCCCCCAAGAGATCTAAACTGAGTCTTTACCCGACACACCATGACATTGGAGAGCCCAGATTGATACCTGAAGTCTTAGATTTACTGCATAATTTTGGACTTCATGTTAAAAAAAAACTTCAGATTTTTACTTTTCAAGACAAAAGGAAAATGTGGTAAGTAAAGTGTCTTGGACTTGAACTAAGACATAAAAGCTATGACACCTTCACTGAGTCATCATTCCATCTGAAGACAATTTTAGAATATTCTTCAGCCATGGCTCAGCAGTTAAGCGCACTGGCTGCTCTTTCAGAGGACCCAGGTTCAACTCCCAGCACCCGCATGACAGCTAGCAACTATCTGTGACTCCAGTTCCAGGGGATCCAAGGCCCTCTTATGACCTCCTTAGGGATTGTATGACACAGGTGCACTTACATACATGTAGGCAGTACACTCATACACATAAAATAAAAATAATCCATATAAAATATTATGCAACCAATTAAAATAGACATGTCTAGAGAATTCGGTCTGGTTGTCAGTAGAATATGATCTTAAACAAAATCTTCAAGCTAAAACCCATTTAGACTATCTGTTCTTTCTTTGAGCTAGGGTCCCATTATGTAGCTCAGCCTGGACTTGAACTCTAGATCTTCCTGCCTTGGCCTCCCAAGTGCTTGGAATAAAATCAAGGGCCATCACACCCAGCTTATTATAATTCTTTATAAAATATATTTCTAATTTTATTACTTTGAGAATAGAAGATGGTTTTATCCTCTTTGGGGTTGACTTTAAGACATTTACACTCTTTGTAACCTAATTTGCAAAAATACAGACAAATACAAGCATTGGTAAAACAGGTATGTTCATACTGATGGTCAAAAAGTCAGGAACTTGACTATGGATGTGCATTCTTGGTGTTCACTGAATTCTGTTGATTATAGTAAATTGGTTTTAAGGAGTAGTCTAAATTCAGGAATTATGTAATTGGTTCAACCTCTTTAAACTATATAACTCAGTTTTATTTGACCCAGTTACAAAATATATCATTTAGTTCCTAAGAAAAGTTCATGCAAACAACTAGAACACCACTCTTCTGTTTAAATAATGAAATCTTTTGTGGAATATTAGTGTTTCTTCACCATAATGATGTTTATGTAAATGAGTCAATCAACCATGTCTTAACTGGAAGACTACTAACTGCTTACAGCAGTGACCAAGTCCAGAACTCACAGAGGTTGCTTATGAGCACACTGCTTCATCATCTTCTTTCTAGACCATGAGCTCCCAGAAGGTACTGTTGATCTGGATCACTTTGATCACACAGCTTAGACACAGCTTTGGTATACTGAAGAGCTCACTGGGGGGCATTAAAAGATGCAGCGTCCTAAAGTTACTTAGAATCGGTGAAATAGCAATCCCAGCAAAAAGCTGCAATTTGGAGGATCTGGAAAGTTTCAAAAGTGTAAGAAGTCATAAGTAGTGGAGTAGGAAAAGGAGATAGGAAAAAAAAGAATGATTGAAAAGAGGCAACTTCATTAACGTGAAGAACATTAATGATTCTCTACACAGCAGAGTCATGCTATGTAGCCCAGACTCACTTTAAACTCATAATTCTGCTCCCCAAACTCCAAAGAGCCCAGATGTCACATGTGAACTACTATATAGGCCCAGCTGGAGACTTTTATAAAAATTAGAAGCAGAATACCTGTTCATCAACCATAAATATTTTATCTATTAATGAAATCTTAGGTGAAAAAACTGACCCATCCAGACAGAATATATAATCAAGCACTTTACAGTACGCTTGAGATGCCCCTGAGTGTCAGTCCCTCAAGAAAAGCCTTTAGAATAACATCACCACCAGGAAATGTACACCCAAGGCATGGAGGGGGGAAGGGAGAAGCTTGGACAGGAAGGAGGGATAAGGTAAAGTCCCGATCGCGGAGCACATCAGTGGGTCACTGCAATGGCTGTATATCCTGTGTACCAGTTATTCAGGCTTTAGTTTGCTTTCTGTTGCTCTTACAAAACGCTGACCAAGAGCAAGCTGGCTTGCAACTCACATTTCATCGTCAAAGGAAACCAACGCAAGAACCTGGAGGCAGGAACTGAAGCAGAGACCTGAGGAGCCCTGCTCACTGGCTTGCTTCCTCTGGTTCGTTCAGCTTCCTTTCTATATGGCCCACCCCCACTTGCCCTGGTGGTGCCACTCACACGGCCCTAAGCCCTCATACATCTTTCAACAATCGAGAAAATGCCCACAGGCCAATTCAATAGAGGAAATCCCTCAAATGAGCTTCCCTGTCCCCAGTGATGTCACGTTGACGACTGAAGCTGACTATGACATCTTGATTTGATTTTTTTTTTTTCAACAAAAAATTCTCTCACATATTTGGGAAAACTTAAGGAAATAATTAGAGAATGAATCTCAAATAGTACTCCAACTGTGCTTTATCTTGTGCTGGATTTCCGCAAAACTTTAATATATTGACTATGAAAGTCCGTAAGTTATAGAACAACTCATTTACAAACATTATAGAAAATGAGAAGATGCCATTGGAAGACAAGTTCCTGAACAGGGAATGTGACTTTGTGTTGAAAAGGGAGACTCAAGTAAGATTATAGTGAAAATAATTCCTGTGAGCATTTTGTCATTTCTCCGAAGGGATATTGCTGGAGATAAAGCCAAACCCTGAGTCTTTAGAAGCTGTGATGTACCTCAGATTGACTTCTAGTCTTCCTTTCTACCTGGAAAATTCTCAGACATGCATAGGCTTCTGGTAAGGGAAACATGATTAGAGGGTGTCTAAAACTCTACGCATAACCAAAACTAGGAAAGTAGGGAAGGGGTTCTCGAAGGCCCGACGGTACCCTTTTTGTCAGCTCATCTTTCCTTAGCAAGTGGCCAAAGTGAGAATGTGAAAGCCACAGGTGTTCACCAAGCCCTCTGAAGTATGGCTAGCTGACCATTTCACACTGTGCAGTCATTTCTAGATGTGGAGTTAGTGTATCCATCATATAGCTAGAAAGTGTGTCCTTTGCTGGTGTATGCAACTCTTTCTAGAGTGACTATGATTCTTACACAGTAATCATTTGTCATCCTCAGAGTGAAAAGATCAGAATTTACTATATGACATAGTAAGTGAGAAAGAACCCAGTGCATCTGGCGAGCTAGAAAAAGTTGTGCAGTCGTTTCTAGATGTGGAGTTAGTGTATCCATCATATAGCTAGAAAGTGTGTCCTTTGCTGGTGTATGCAACTCTTTCTAGAGTGACTATGATTCTTACACAGTAATCATTTGTCATCCTCAGAGTGAAAAGATCAGAATTTACTATGTGACATAGTAAGTGAGAAAGAACCCAGTGCATCTGGCGAGCTAGAAAAAGTTGGAAAAGGAGAGTTTGTGTATGACCTAGTGCCATGGGCATGGTGATAAGTTCTCAGAATTGTATACTGAAAGGACGTCTGAGGTACCATAATCAGTTACTGAATTCTTTCTAGGATCTGATAACTAGAAAGACAGTAGGTGACAGCCCCCAGCAAGACAGTTATTTGCCACACCTGCTGTTACGGAAACATCTTCATTCTTTTAAAACAGTGGAAACTTGCAGGTCTCCAACTTCCCTACTGGAGGCAGCTCACTGATTCAACATGGTATGTCTTTCACTTGCTTTAAATGCAAACAACCCATCCACTGTGTTCTACCGTTGAGTCTGGAAAGGTCTACAGTTCCGACAACATCAGTTTCAGTAGTTAAAGTATTTGATAATCTAGAGGTACAGAAAAAAATACATCCTAATACAGAATTCTCAAATTGTTGTGTGAAATAAAAATGTTACACTCTGGGATGCTAGCTGTCAAGTAGGGGAAGTGGTTGATTTAGGGAACGAAAACGCAGTGGAAATGGAAGGCATATCCTAGAAGCAGTTAAGGGAAAGAATCAGAGCATGGGTCCAGAGCAGGGGACCAATCAGCTGAGGGTTATGGGAGTCTGGTAGAACTGAACCTTGTCACCTGGGGAACGAGATGGAAGGGGGGGTGTCCCCAGAGAAGGAGACCTGATGGTTTTATAGCCCATGAGAAAAGAAAAATAAAGTTCTCTTTAATAAGAGACTAACATTCTCCCTAATAAGGCCTAATCAGTGTCATGGTGATTTAGGTTTGGAGTATGATGTGTAGTAATCAGAGCTGAAAATTTTATTTAAAGTGATTCTCGTCGATAAAGTTCCTGGGCACAGAACAGGAAAGTTCAAATGATTTCTATTTGGACATTTTAAAATGCAGTTGTACAAGAATCCTCATGAATTATCAAGGGACATGAGCTCATAATAAACAATTACAAATACCATAGGATGGACTTCCATGAGAAAGAATCGCTGGGAAAAAAACAAACTACAAAATTGAATCCTCAAAAGCTGCACACAATGGAGTTGTCAGACAAGGATATAACCATGCTTAACATTTTTCAAGAAAACAGAAAGTGGTAAATTTATGATCAAGTAACAAGTCTATCAAAATAACACAATTTATTTACAAAAAAAGAGTTGAAAACTTCTATAAATCGAAACATGAAATTAAGAATAAAGACACAATAAAAGCTGAAAAACACACAGACAGTATCTGTATGAAAATGAATGTGTGCAGCTGAAGGTTATAACAAGAAACAGAGCCAGACAGGGGAAACCTCCCTTCATGTTGTTGGTCAGGGTAGTCCGAGAGACTCCCCAAATAACAGACTAGTCAGTGCCCCAGCCCTTAATTATCTCCCCAGACCTGAAGATAAAACCCTATTGCTGAAGACAGGACATACTTTGGACACAGGACTTGGAGCAATGGAGTGGAAACTGACCTGGAAGGTCCTCCCTGAAGACGAGCTCTCATAGCTGTGGAAGATACCATGCAAGCTGCTAAGGGAGAAAATCAAACAATAGTCCAACCCCAGCTTTAAAGCCTAATAACCACAACAGTGACCAAACAGCAAACTATATCAGTGCAGTAGTAACACTTTTATCTTGGGGGTAAATTAGCTTTATTGACAGTTAATTGGACTTTAAAGTCTTCTCAGCTAGGGGGGAACTCATATGTGGCACTCTAAACATAGCCAAAGACACATGACTGGAGAGGTCATAGATCCTAGAGAAAATTCTATGTCTGTCATCCTGTAGACAAACATAATTTCTTACTGTATGCTAAGTATGTATCCTTATATTTACAGACAAGTATACCAGTCAGCACTCATCAAAGAATCTTCTTTTGCAACAGAGAGAGTCTAGTTCAGAGTTCCGCAACTGTCACACACGGAGAAAACGTGTCTGTGAGATGCCCAACTCTAAGTGACACATCTACAATGGAACCTCTACACCTAAGGCTCATGGAACATAGTGGAACAAGGGGTGGAGAGAACACTAATGCATCTCTCATCTCTCATCAGTGAAGCTTCCTCATGTAACAGAGGGCGATGAACACAGAAGGCCACAACTGGCCAAAGTGTAGATAGAGAATAATACACTGCGGAGTATGTGTCCCTGGATAGGACTCTTATTAAACCTCACCAACCCATGGCTCATAACCATTGTGGAAGAGGGAGACTAAAGATTGTAAGAGCCGGGGTTGGTGTATAACCATATAGAAACAGGATTTTACAGGCTCCTAGGAACTTGCTCATATGAACTTACAGCAGTGGTTACGGCATGCACAAGACCCATGCAAAGTCAATCAGACAAAAACCCAGCATAGAACTGCAGAAATGGGCAGCAGGCCCCAACCTTAGCTGAGCAACAATGTTGGCATCTGATCACTGCTGTGTGAGGGAGAGTTGACCTTTTTTTTTTTTTTCAATATTTGTAATGAGTGTATTTTTTTAATACATTTTATATCTCATAATAGCGATGAGGATTATACAAAAGCTATTAAAACAATTATGAGAATAAATTCTATTGTCACTTAAGTATCTAAAGCTATTTTCCTTTGCATTCTTCCAGAATGATTTGTTCTTATTCTTTACCTTAATTTGAGGGACTTCAAGAAGATACTTGTTTTTTGTTTTTTTTTCATACAGAAGAATTCATTCCAAAGCAATTGACATTGAGACGTTTTCACATGCATTTCTAATCTCTATATACATGACTATCACTGGTCACAGTCACCCACCTTCTGAGCTCCTCGGCATCTGAGCATGAATACCAACTCGTCAGATAGACAGCCTTCCTCTCCCACTAGAGGCTCCATACTCTGCCATCCCTGTCACTGTCCACTGTGCTGTCAGCACCCCCATCCATTCCCCCCTATCTGCCCTTCTGGTAAATCTAGTCAGCCAGAGGTCCCTGTTCCAGGAGGGGAGTTGACCTTTTTAAGGGAGTGATGATAGATAGGGTGAACAGGCTCCAGTGGATGAACTCACACCAAGAGATATCTGGGTCCACAAACTCGACTTGATAGACCTTAACATATAAGAATGTGTGAAATCCTGTGGGTGGGCTGTGGCAGGCGCAAATAAGAAAGATCTAAATATGATTAAAATGTATGAAGTGTATACAGATTCAATAAAAATATAAATTAAAAAAACAAATAAGGTAAACAGACAATGGCCACAGAATAAGAAAGAATCAGTCAGAGCTGGAGAGATGGCTCAGCAGTTAAGAACACTGGTGGTTCTTGCAGAAGAATCCCAGCATCCACGGCAGCTAATAACTGTCCGTAACTCCAGTTCCAGGGGATCTGAGAGCCTCTTTTCTCCTCCGCAGGCATTGCAGGACACGGGTGCACTTACCTACACATAGGCAATGCATGCATACACATAGAATAAAAATAGTAAATAAAATATTTTTTAAAAGACAGAATCAGTCAATTAAAAAAGAAAACTTTCCCATATTGTACCACACAGATTCATATGAAATAAAGATCAATAAAAATACAGGTTAGAGTAAAAAGATCCAAAATATTTCTGGAATTTCAGAGAAAATAAAATGGTGGACAGTAAACAATCATTTCAGAATGCATAACACCACAATCAGATTTTAGAAACCCTCCAAGTCTGAATGTGATTATGCATTAAACCACAAAGACTTAGAAATCTTATGAAACTAAAGGCCAGTAAATAACAGTGAGTCACTAAATAAACACCCGAAAACAAGAGGATCCTAGAAGCAACCTTAGAGAATTGACTCACCTTCAAAACAAACAAACAAACAAACAAACAAAACAAAACAAAATCTTGACAGCTGTCCTATCGGAAGTAGTGGCAAAAGCCAGACAGACTGGCACAGGATCTTCACGGTGTTGAGTGTGGATAGGGACCAGTGCCAACTGCAAAGTTTTATCCAATTGACCTCTTTGGAAATGTGGAGCTAAGACATAGGAAATTTCTAACAAAAAATGTAGCTCATCCACTAACAACTTTACCATAGAAAATAAATATTAGGAAAAAACCCCAGTAGGAGTGGCAGGAATTAACTGGGGTAATAGAATTCAATTTCATGTCAACAGTTATGAAAAATGAAGTGGAAAGTTTGCAGAATGTCTTTTAAAGACTGACTCGGGGTAGCAAGAAAATTTCAGTTATCCTATATCTATTGAATATACTTAAAATATCACCCAAGATACTAAGGTGAAATTATTATTTTTGAGGGGGTAGTAGTTTTTCAACTTTAACTTTCATCAACATCTAAAATTACATATGTGTATATAATGGGATATACCGATAGTTCTCTTTTTTTACTTTTTAAAATGTATCTTGTTTATTTTCTATAAAATTGTATTTAATTTCAATTTTGAGCCTCCACTGATTACAGAGAATTGAGTAATTTTTTTCTTTCTTTTATTTATTTTTTATGGGGCTTTTGGCTACTCTAACATTTCCCGCTCTGAAGAGGTAACCCTAAAATCTTAAGATGAAATTATTTTATGGAGAGATTATTTTATGAAGCGTATTCCCAAAGAGGCACAGAAATTCTAAACAAACAAAAAATCAAAAATGAATTTCTAAGACATTTCATTTCCACTGAAATGAACTTCAGCAGATGCACTACTATAAAACACCTTGTTTAGGAACAACTGTTCTGTCTTCATTTAATGCACGCACACACACGCACGAATCCACACGCATACACAATCCAAATGGCCAAAGTTATTTGCACAAAAAGAACACAGGAAGAGGAATTACACCACCTGAATTTAAAACATATACAAAGCTCTTCATATTTTACTAAAAATCCTGCATGATATTAGTGTGAAAACCAGACACAGGCTGACGACAGGACAGGACAGGACAGGACAGGACAGGACAGGACAGGACAGGACAGGACAGGACAGGACAGGACAGGACAGGACAGGACAGGACAGGACAGGACAGGACAGGACAGGACAGGACAGGACAGGACAGGACAGGACAGGACAGGACAGGACAGGACAGGACAGGACAGGACAGGACAGGACAGGACAGGACAGGACAGGACAGGACAGGACAGGACAGGACAGGACAGGACAGGACAGGACAGGACAGGACAGGACAGGACAGGACAGGACAGGACAGGACAGGACAGGACAGAACAGGAGGCCCAGAAGCCAACGCATGCAGCTACAGCTGGTGATTTTCAGCAGACGCACCAAGAACATACATTGGAGAAAGGGCACGCTTGTCAACAAATGTTGGACATTTTGGATATATACATGCAGAAGAATCGAGCTAGACCCTGTCTCTGACTAGTTACAAGGATTTACTCAAAATGCATGTAAGACTTAAACATAGCACAGAAACCATGGAATTGCTGGAAGGAAACATAAGGGAAGTGCTGCGGGACACTGGAACAAGCAGTTTGGTGCAAGGCCTCAAAAGCATTTGAAACAAAACCCAGTGATGAAATGGGGTTTCATCCATTTACATTGATGCAGACACTTCTGCACAGCAAAGAAAACACTTGGAAGTGTGCGGTAAGAACCAGCAGGAAGGATGAAAACATTTGCCATGTATGTGTACGACAAGGCCTGATAGCAGACTTCAGGAGGTACTCAAAACGGGAAATAGAGGGGCCTGGGACATGGCTCAGTGGCAAAAAGCATCTGATGACAGGACTGACAGTCTGAGTTCCATCCCGGAAACCACATGGTGGAAGGAGAGAACTGACTCCCAAAAACTATCCTGTGACCTCTACACATGTGCTATGCCCTACCCCCAGTAAACAGAAAAATGTTCAATAGATCTGAGCAGGTACATGAATACTTTCGAGGCACAAACAGATACATGAAAGAATTGTCAGCACCATTAATCATCGAGGAAATGTAAGTTAAAACCACATTGAGATACCCATATCTGTGCTGGGATACCATGCAACTGTGAAGAAAATAGGTGATTAGTAGTTTGGGTCAATCATATGACCGCGGTGGCTGGCACGAGATTTACCAACCCTTATTGGTATGACTAAGTCAAACTTTCGTTCATTGAAAGTCCTGTCATTTATAGCACTGCGGATGTAACTTGTTTTATCAAGTAAAATAATCCAGGAACAGATGCCACTCACATGTGGAATCTGAAAGCAATACGTTTGACAGATTGAGAGCAGACTGGGGTGGCCAGAGGACGGGGCAGTGTGGAGGAAGAATATGGAGACGTTGATCGTTGGGCACTAAGACATAAGACAAAACTTTCTGATTTGTCATCACACACTATGGTGCATGGAGATAACGACTGTGGACTGTGCATTTCAAAAGGCTGCAAGAAAGAACTCTCAAACTTATCTCCAGAAACAAATGATAAATGTTTCCGGACATAGCTATGTTTAACTTGATTTGTACATCCGGCAATGTTTACTTCATTGAATATTACATAGTACTCATTACTTTGTACAATTTATATGCTTTTGTGTTTGTTGAAACCACAACAAAAAAAAAGAATTAGCCCTTCCTGATTTGTATCTTGAATTTTAGTGGTTGGTGTTTCTCAAAGCATGCCTCTTGTTTTTCCAGTTAACAACAAGATAGTTTTCACTTCCAAATGAGAGATTATTAGCTTCAAATTTAAAAATAAGCTTTAAGATATTTTATATTATAGGGACTGGAGAGATGGCTCAGTCATTAAGAACACTGTTTGTTCTTACAGAAGACCCGGGTTCGAATCCCAGCACCCACATGGCAGCTAACAACTGTCAGTAACTCCAGTTCCAGGGGCTCTGACAGCCTCTTCTGACCTCTGAAGGCATTGTACAACACGGGTGCACTTACCTGCATGCAGGCAATACACTCATACACATAAAATTAAAAAAAATATTTTAAAAAGATATTTTAATTATCTATATGGGCCAAAGTCTAGGTTTCCAATTGAACATTTACCAAAGAGTAAAAGTGGTGCAGAGTATGGCCAGTAGTGTACACAGTGATTTTACATGGTAAACAAGTAGCTTTTTAGGTATTATTTTTATTTTTTTTAGTATAAATGTATTGCCAGATGTAGGTAGGTGTCCTGCAATACCTGTGGAGATCAGAAGAGGGTGTCAGATCCCCTGGAACTGGAGTTACGGACAGTTGTTAGCTGCCATGTGGGTGCTGAGAATCAAACCTGGATCCTCTGTAAGAGCAGCCAGTGCTCCTAACCACTGAGCCATCTCTCCATCCCCACAAGTAGCTTTTAAAGAAAAATGTTGCATTTTAACATATATTAGAAAGCATATACTCAATGATGGATATTATTAAAATAATCTAAGTAAAAACAAATTATTTATTTAGAAGAAAATTTAAAATAAACTATGGGTGATATCTATAGATGATAGATAGATAGATAGATAGATAGATAGATAGATAGATAGATAGATAGATAGATGATAGGTAGATAGATGGATGGATGGA
>NW_008352752.1:423968-436688 GCF_000622305.1 Nannospalax galili | reverse complement strand
TACTTGAAATTTTTCGATAAAAATAGTGTGAAACATTAAGCTAACAATTACCTTGAGTCAGTTACTCTTCTAAATAATTTTAAAGTACTTACTAATTATTTATTCCCCCCCAACAATTCTATGTTTTATATATATATAGTTTTCAGTTTTTTTTTTTTAGACAGATTCTAACTGTGTAACTCAGGCTAGCCTGAAGCTAGAAATCCTTCTGCCTCGGACTGCATAGTGTCAGGATTGCTAATATACACACCATGATCAGTTACTGTCGGTATTTCCAAAAGTTAAATAGTCTAGGTTCATAGATCTGTGGCACAGATTTGTCTAGAATGCCAAAGACACTGAATTCAATCTCTAGTGCTGAAAAAGAAAACAACAAACAAACCAAACCCAAGGTCAGGAATCTAGAAAGCGGACCCGCTAAAACTTGAACTTTTGCCAAATTCATCTTCAGACTCTGATCCTCATGCGATTGCTATAAGGTTAAAAACATGTTTACACACAGTATAAAACTATATAAATACAGTAGCACATTGCAATTTAAAATTCTACTTGTGTCAGAGGGTTCCTGAGACGGGGTTTCTGTCCCAGTGGAGTTTGGTACGTCACTTTTCCAAGTACATGAGTGTGTTCCCACCAAGCTCTCCAAGCCCTGCCACTAAGGTTTTAATGGAGGTCCATTACGCAGACATAACTGATTAAACCATTAGCCACTGAGATTAATTCAGACCCAACAATGTGTCTATCTTACTACTTTACAGTGTCCCAGTTCCTTTTTTTTTTTTTTTTTTTTTTTTTTCCTGTGTAAAATTTTAAAGGAATCTCTGCTGGTTGGTTTTCACTGTCTTTTTGACACACTGTAGGAAGAAAGTTTCAACTGAGGAATTTTCCAGACCAGGCTGGCCTGTGGGCAGGTGTGTGTGGGATAGTCTTGGTTACCAATTGACCCAGCCCACTGTGAGCAACAGTATTCCCTAGGCTGGACCCTGAACTGTGTGAGTGAAGAAGGCTAGCAAGCACGTATCTAGTCCCTTTACTCCCAACTATGGATGTGCTGTGACCAGCTCTTTGAGTTCCTGCCTTGACTTTCTTGAAATGAAGAACTGGAACTTGGAAATTCTGAGCCTCACAAACCTTTTCCTCCCCTAAGTTACTTTTTTTTAAAAATATTTTTTAAAATGTTTTTAGAAGAAGAGTTTCGTTACAGCTTTAACATACTCAATAACAGTTTCCAGAGCAAAGATACATCTCTTTCAAAAGTGGCTATAAAAATTTTAGGTTCGCTGTTGAATTAATACAGTCATACAATATTGAACTCACACTGTAAGACATTAAATTGAATGAGTATTTAACCTTTAAAAAAGATCTCCATTTCATTTTAGAATATATTTTTCCTTGCAGTAAGACTCATTGTTTTTGCTACTAACACTGAGATGTTGGCACATGCGTCTCTAATCTGTCTGTATCTGATTATTACTAGTCATAATCGGTTGCACTCGGATCCTTGGCACCTGTGTATGTCTATAAAGTCATTGGGTAGATTTTTATCAGGGTATTTTATCATAAGAGCAGAAATGAAAATTCTTTATACTAATCCTAGATTATAGGAAAGTCATTTGAAAACCTTCTTTTCCTTTTATTGAAACTAAAGATGATTTTCTGATGCTTGAGTCCTTCATGAAAGAAGAAAAATAATACCAAAAAGGTACTTTTGCTTACCAATTATCAATTATCCAACTAAGTTTTCTTAGAAAAAAATCCCTTGGACACATTGAAAAGAAGGCATCATTTAATGTGTGTAATACTACTTTAGGGCTATTAAACAGTATCTGCTTCTTCTCTTCTGAAGTAGCTGTATGTCTGTCTGCTGACTACTTGGGTTCCTTCTACCCCAACCCCTTCATCACTCTGTTTTCCTTCATGCCCTTGAAGTTCACCCTGTTACACTGGAGCCCCAAGTGCATGCTTATGTATATTATGTCTCATAAATACTGAGCTTGATGAAAGGAGATCCTTTAAAGTGCCTGCCTTTTAGGTCTTCTGTTCCATCACAATGGCTGCTAAAGTTAATTATGACCGTCATTCAAGTCATGAGTCACTGTGAAGCTTGGGATGATCCATTTTTTAAGTCTCTACTTAGTCTTTGCATCCTATAGTTGCAAAACCTTTTATAACTCTTCCCAGAATAAATTACAATCTGACGGTTTCTGATCACTCATTTACTCAAGGATGAATCAGACCTCCAGATACTTTTCTTAGACAGTCTACTTTTGTGTTTAGTGCAATCCAAACATTTTCATGATGAGCATTTCCATTTACTGAGTAATACGACCTACAAATAAAAAGATCAGAAGTTCCAACTGCAAAGATTATATAAGAAAACTAGAAATTTAATTTATGCATTTCCAAAACAACATCATAATGACAGTGAAGAGATATTTAAAAGCCCATATCACAATGATAATAACATAAAAGCAACAAAATATTGGAAGCTAACAAAACAAATGGATAAGTGTGAACAAACTTCAAAGAAACCTAAATCCTAACGTGCAGCGAAAAGAGCTGAGAGATAACACAAGGTACATCACAGATTGCTATGACAGCTCACCAATGCCCAGCATAATAAATAAATAAATAAATAAATAAATAAATAAATAAATAAATAATATGAGAGAGAGAGAGAGAATTTAAAACTATGAGGGAGAGAAAGCCATGCCATAAACTAGTTCAAATTTCCAGAAATGAAATATAGGAGTTTTCAGACTGAAATCTTGCCAATCTGTGACACCAAAAATAATAAAGAGAAAAGATTATTTTGACTTCCAGAAACTCACAAAGAAAAGCTTTGAACTTCCCAAGAGGGATCTGTCCTGGAAACTTCAGAACAGTTAACAGTATCTTGAAAACGCAAGATGAGTGTGCTGTCCAAGGTAGAACCTACATCCAGGTGATAGCCGTAAAGCCAGGACTGGAAAAGTTAGGCATATTTTAAGACATGGGGAATCTCCAAACATTTATCTTTCACTTTTTTTCTAGATAGGCTAAAATAAAGTGATAGACTAAAATAAAGGAAGACATCAGAGATTCAGGAAAATGAAGACAGAACACTAGAGTGTGGGATACAGCCAGGACAGTGTACAAAGGCAGGTGGCTCAGGATGAGAGCTGGACAAGTTCAGCAAACACCTGCCCAGGTGAGGACAGAGACAACTCATTCATAATTGGTGAAGAGGGTGAATTGTGTTAGTAATAAATATCTGAATATATAAAAAAAGAAGTATGATGATTAATTTTAATTGTCAGCTAGACTGGATTTGGGATCACTGAGCTGGCCTACCTCTGGGTAAGTCTGTGTGGACATTTTAAAGAAGTTTAACAGAGAATGGGAGACCCACACTCAATATACAGCACCGTTCCATGAAGTGGGATCCTCGTCCAAAAGAAAGAGCTGAGGAGGAGCCAGCTTCCAGTGTCTGCATTTCTCTCCATCTTTTTATCCTCTAAGTTCCCACAGACTCAACTCAAAAACCTCCACAACCCTCCAAAACACTCCAAATGCATAAAAAGCCACATGCCAGGTTCATCCCAGCAACACCTCATTCTCGGTACCAATTTCTGTCTAGTTTCCCCTCTGTTGTTGTAGGAAAACACTGTGACCAAAAACAACTTAGGGGAGGAAAAGTTTTGTTTGGTTTGAACTTCAGGTCACAGGCCATCACTAGGGGAGTCAGGGGAGGAGCTCAAGCAGAAATTTGAAGCAGAGACCATAGGAGAATGCTGCTTGTGCTAAATTGCAAGTTCATGCTCAGCTAGCTTTCTTATACAATAGTCTGGGCCTTCCTGCATTAATAAACAATCAGTCCCTCATAGAATCATGTGTACAGGCCAATTTGACCTGGGAAATCACTCTGTCATGACTCATTTTCAGGTGACTGACTCTATGCTGTGTCAGGTTGACAGTTAACACTCACTAGGACACAGTGTAACCATTCCAAGAGGAAAAAGATATGAAGAGGATTTCTGTGGTTAGGGAAGGGAAGATAAAATGAGCTCATCAGTTACACTGGGAGACAAACTGGTAATTCTGGCAACTGGGAAATCAAGGAAGTGGCTGTTCTTGCTGTTATTTGTAAGGAAGGGATTACTGGGAAAATATGATCAAGGTGCTGGAAAAGTTTTGCTTCTTGCAAATAGAATGGAAGGACCTGGAACCTCTGTCTTTCCAAGAATTATTGGATTATTTATGCTGCATGTGCTTACAACATGTAGTTTTAAAGAATATGCATGCCAAATTAACAGCACCAAATATTTTCAGAAATCATCAACCCTCAGATCACTTACCTTTCATCTAAGTCTGTACAAACTTATCAGTAATAAAAAATTACCTAGACTATTACCAAAAATGTAAAACAAAACTAAAGTGAACTAAATAAAACAATAATTCTTCTTTCTCTCTGTCAAGTAGTTTAATGCGTAAGGTGGCTCTTCAGATTTGGGGAAAAAAACAGCATTAGTGCTCAGAGGGAAGAGTGACATTTAAATCTATGCTCACGAGCAGACCAGGATTTGAAAAGCTCCCGTATTCTTAGCAAAGCAAGTTCTCTGCAGGCAGATGAGCGTTCCAGTCTGCAGTGTGTACCAAGACACGGCAGGATGGCTTCACTAATGACCTCCACTTTGTCTGCTTTAAGCATTATAACTGGTGGGAATCTAACCATTCGTCTTGGCTGTGAAGAATCAAATCATCTTTCCTAGGCTCGTAAGAATAACCATTAATCCTATAGTGAGAATCTATAACCATCCTAGGCTGGTGAGAATCTAACAGCTCATCTTGTATCGATGAGAAGCCGTGTCCACCCAAGGCTGATGAGAGGCTATGTTAATACTAGATTAGTGAGACTATAACTATCCATTATACCTATACCTAAATATAACCATCCATCTTACCTAGGCTGGTAAGAGGCTGACATTCCATTCCAGGTATACTTTGAAGCCAGATGGAAACATTTCAGTTTAAAGAATAAGCAAAATATGAGCTGGCTGGGGTTGGGGCAATTCCTGTAGAGACCATTAGCCAGTTAGATAAACAGTGGCAGAGCTTGAAAACATGACTCATTCTTTTCCTCTATCAGGATGTGTTTGATCAAGGATGAAGGAGTACAACCGATGTATACCCTCCAGGTATCAGTGGGTCCTAAAGCTGCCAAAATAATAAAGAACCATAACTTTAAAAGACTTTAAAGCCTATCATGTAAAGCTTATAAAGTCCCTAAAACAAAAATGAAGAATTTTCCAGCATTTTTTCCTCCCGTGATAAGAAACTGATATGAACTCAAACTTGTTGACCCCTACCATGTGTGTGCATAACAGCCATAATTGGACAGCTTCTTCCTCCTGACCTAAGTAAGCCCTGACTCACCGTATGTCCTGATTAAAAATTGACCTTTAGCAAGAAGGTTACTTTGGAGTTTGTCAATTCAGCAATATAAAACTTGTGCTGACTCCATCACAACATTTATAGGTGGTTAAAGTATGAAATGCCACAGGAAATCTGTGTCCACTACAACAGAAGTATTCAAAGAATGAAAAACTCCAGATATTTCAGAAAATTCCAGTGAGCCACACAGGAAGACCCTGAGTGAGTTACATTTATTTCTATAAAAGATCCAGGGTTTCGATGGATTGGTGTTTCTGCTGGATGTTGAGTCTTGAAGTCTTTCCATTTCCATTTCAGCAGGAAGTGCTGGGGCTGCAGTGGCTTTTGGGTGACCAGAGATGTACCTGAGGGGCATCCTATGAGGACCAGTCACTGGCCACCTCGAGGCATGGTGCTGACCACCAATCATACGTGCCACCTTGCAAACCAATTCTAACTTTTGTCAGAAAGCAGTAGCTCTATCATATATTCTAAAAAGGAGACTTTACTCCTGCATTAAGAAAAGCATCCATGTTGACTTTTGGTTTTAATTTCATAATAACTAAGATAGAAAATAAGTTCAAAAGAAATGACACTGGTAAACTGCCCCACCTCTTTATGTAAAAAATCCAAGTGTCTTTAATTTCCTAATTGGGCATTGAACGTCCCCCCCACCAAGGTCATATACAATAAAACCAATTAAAATAATACTAAAAATGACTTTAAGTGCCCCAAGATAAAAGTCTTATTTGGGTTGGTGATACATGCCTTTGATCCCAGCACTCTGGAGGTAGAGTAAGAGGATTGTGAGCTCAAGTCCAGCTTGAGACCTAGCAAGACCTTGTCTCTAAGGATAAAAACAAAAATGAGACATCCCCAATCTGTTTTTAAAGGAGGGATAAAAGGAAGTTTCAAGTAACTTATTTGTTGGTTCCGAACAATTTTTGCTAACGCCATTTCCTCCAACATTATATTTTTTCAAATAAAACAACTACTTAAGATGAAATAGCAGTCTGTTTTGGTGACGCATGCTTTTTTTGATATATATATTTAATTATGTGTTCTGTGCATGTCTGTGTGTGAATATATACATGCATGAGTGTAGTGTCTGTGAGGCCAGAAGAGGGCACCAGGTCCCCTGGAACTGGAGTTACAGGCCATTGTCAGCCACTCAAAACAGGTGCTGAGAATTGAATTTGGGTCCTCTGTGATAGCAGTAAGTATTCTTAACCACTGAGCCATCTTTCCAGCCCCCAAGATAAGTGTTTGTAATCTCAGCACTCAGGAGGCTGAAGCAGGAGGGTTACTATGAATTCAAGGACACACTCGCTGACATAGCAAGTATCAGGCCAGCCAGGGCTATAGAGCAAAACCCTGACTCAAGAAAGAAGAGCATGTCAGAGACTCTTTCTTTAAATTCAGTTGTCAAGGTCACCTGTGGTGTTCCAGCCCTTTTCACGACTGAAGTTTATCCCTCAGCTTCTGGAAGGATTGCTGGGCGACAGCCCTGAGCTCTTAGTCTCTACAGGGATAACCTGGGCAGAAAAGAAGACCTGTCTATGGTTACATCTCTATCTGGCAGACTTTCATGCACTTACATATATGTAGGTAATCCACTCATACACAAAAATAAAAATAATAAATAAAATATTAATGCATTTCTTGCCTTCAGTTTGAGACAGCTGTGAAAAATCCTTCCAGCTGCAGAACTGCTTACAGAGTTGGTCGTAGTCTTTGACATTAGTGTGGCCCTGCCTTTTTCTCTGCCCAGTGCTGCTCCAATCCCACCTTGTTACCGCAGCTGTGGACCTTGGTGGCACACTCTACAGATCTGCTTGTACGTCCCTCTTTTTAGATGGTTTCATGCATTACCTAACCTGACCACCTCTCTCTCTCTCTCCCTCTCTCTCTCTCTCTTTCTCTCTTTCTCTCTCTCTCTGTCTGTCTTTCTGCCTCTGTCTCTCTGTGTATCTCTATCTCTGTCTTTCTCACATACCCACACATAAACACATACAGAGAGAGAGAGAGAGAGAGAGAGAGAGAGAGAGAGAATGTGATTTCTGTTACAATAGAAACCAAGCTTTAAATTAATTCATTTCCAAGGGAACAAGGCATACTGTGTTAATATAAATCGCAGTGGTTCTAGCAAACACTAATTAGTAATGTGAGCCACAGTGTTGAACTGCAATAACACCAAATCACAGCTCTCCAGCACTCAAGTAGAGTCACAATGTGACAGTAAGGTTGAAACACCAGCCAAATGCCTGTTTTCTCACACTTCTCGGGTTGAGCGTGTTTGGTGCTTTGATTCTTACGTAACCTGAGGTCAGTGGTTCCAGGTCCAGTTGGCTGGAATGCTCTGTTCTCCCTTAGAGGTCCCAGGTGCAGGTGCTGCTGTTGCCTCAACAACCCTGGGGTTTCCCTGCAGCCAGGAGGAGGGAGGGGCACTGACTCCGCAAGCACACCAACTTCTGTTCTATGTCAGTTTCTGAAGGTGGGGGAAGAGCTGCCTGGAGTAACAATCAAATTTGATTTAGGAAAAAAACCATTTGAGGGCTTTAATGGAAGTTTCATAAAGCCAAAGAGCACAGCTTCATGGGTTTTAATTTAGCCCAAGTGCTCTATCCACAGACTCCTGGCCGCCTTCATTAATTCAGCATTGATTCATCAAACATCTAGACTACTGAAAATGTAAACAACAAATTTGTCCACCTTTATGCCGTCTGTTGCACAGGCGCACGGTCTAACCACTGACACAGAATATTCTACCCTGTTAAAGCAGAGCTGCACAGGAGGAATCTGGAGAGAGTGACTCTAGTGATGAGCAGGTAGAGAGGAAGATGGGAGAAATCCAGGGCAGACCTTTCAAAGCAGTTGGAAGTTCCAGAAGATACGTGTTTGGAGAGACAATGGTACAAGGCAAACCAAAGATAAGGTTCTAGTAACAAGCAGCCATGTTCTTCTGGGAAACATGAAATATAATTGTATCAAAAGCATGTGAAAATTTGCCACACATAGTCATAATAGACTGGGACCGTTACGGTTTTATATGGCATGGGGCTGAGTTCACTGGTGGGTAGAGTGAGGTGACCCCCTCACACACTACCTCCCTGTTTTCCTGGACTCCCTTACTGCTAGGTAAATTGCTTATTTGAATTTTCTACATGCAGGAATCTTGTGTGGAGAAAATCATAGTATCTCTGCACCCGAAGGATTAAAACACGTGTGTGTTGGTTTCCTTTGTGTTGCTGTGGTGATGCGCTCTGATCCAAAGCAACCTAGGGGAGGAAGGATTTATTTGGCTTCGCTTCCATGTCACAGACCATCACTGAGGGAAAGCAGGGCAGGAACTCAAGCAGGAACTTGATGCAGAGACCACGGAGGGATGCTGCTTGCTGGCTTGCTCACAAACTGGTGCTCAGCCAGCTTTCATTCCTTTAAAGCCCAGTGCCACAGGCCTAGAGAATGGCACTGCCCACAGTGGATGTGCCTTCTTTCCTTATTATCAACACAGTCCCCCACAGACATGTCCACAGGCCAATCTAATCCAGATGATCCTGCAGTCAGGCTTTTCTCTCAGATGACTCAAGGCTATGTGAAGTTGACAATTAAAGCTAGCTAGGACAGTGTGTGAGGCAATGCTCTAACTACAAATGTGGTGCCTGCATGTACAAGTCATATCTATTTGGAAGAGAAGCAAATTAACAAAACTAAACAAAAAAACTGGTTTTGGAATATATGGATGTGCAAACAGTCCCCATAATGACTATCAAAGCATTTGAGAAGGAAGAGCTTTCTCTTGTTAATTTAAGTAAATCCAGTATTGTCCTGCATAGATTATGGTAAGTTTTTTTAGTACTAGTACTTCATTTAACTGGTCAGAATATTTTTAAAGATTTTACTTATCTATTTTTATTTTATGTGTTGTGAATGTTTTACCTGCTTAGATGTAAGCACACCCATGTGTACACCCACAAAAGTCAGACGAAGGCATGAAATCCCCTGGAACTGCAGTTACAGATGGTTGTTAGCCACCATGTGGGTGCTGGGAACTGAACCCAGATCCTCTCGAAGAGCAGGAAGTGCTCTTAACTGCTGAGCCATCTCTCCAGTCTCTTGCCAGAAGATTTTTGACACTTTGTTGAAGAATGATGCTTTCTCTTCCATGAATCAACTTACAAAATTAATGTATGAATCTGGCACAGAATCCTTGCCTTTTAGAAAATTTTGCTGAATCTTATTTAGAGGTAAAAGTAAAACATTATGAAATGTCAGCAGAAGAAATCTGATTTTCTCTTTGTGTTATTTATGGCGTTTCATAATTTAGGAATCAAAGTAGAGTAGTTTCTATGCAGTCTCTGAGGAGAGGCTGTGAGGTAGAAGTGTATCAAGGCTAGTGGAGTTTGGAGTGATAAGTTGGCTAAAAGTATTGCAAAATGAGAAAAACAACCCTTAGATTGGCACCCTGTTCTCTTTGAAAGTTCAGTTGATAATCTTTAATTCCAAAGGGCTGATGGTTACAATTGATTGTTTAATAGAGTAATTATATAAATATACACTAAAATCATACAGCAAACTCTTGATATGAAATTGTTTTCAGTAAATGGATTAAATAAAATAAGAGAGTTAAAAGTCATTTTTCAATAGGAGTTACACATTTAAACTGGAAATTTTCTTCCAATTATATGCCATCACAGTCTGGAGGAATTACCCATGGGAAGCAGTTTTGAGAACAGTCTGCCTTGAGACCCTGTCACGAGTTTCCTGTTTGCTCTAGTCAAGCTGGTTGGTGTACTGGGACTTTGACCTGTCACAGTGTTACATTTTGTCACAGACTACCAGCATCCTCACCAAGAAGGCTGTCTCCTAATGCCCCTCCCTGTCACAGTTACTGACTTACAGTTCAGCTGTGTCACGGTTCACCCTGCCCTTGCTCTCTTTGAAGTGTTCTCTACTTCCTCTGATATTTTACACTACTCATCTCTGCCTCTCATGTCTACTGCTGGTCATAGTGACAACAGCAATGAACTGGTATAAACTGTGCTCACCCTGTGCCGCTGTCTGGCTTTTATCACAAAGCACCTCTGAATAGACATTACTGTTACCACCGTCTTTTTTTTTTTATTTTTTCCAGTTTTCATGTATTTGCAATATACAGATGTGTGTTTGCGTTTTTTTTCTTGCATATGTGTTGCTTTACATGCATATGTATGGGCATGCATATGGAGGTCTGAGGTTGATGTCTGGAGTCAGCCTCCACCCCTCTTTTACCTTATTCATTGAGGCAGGGTCTCTACAGCAAAGCCAGAGTTTTCTATATGAATGGTCCAGCTAGACAGCTTGCTCTGGGGATCCCCATTCTCCATGTTCTGAGACCCAGGCTGTAACTACAGGCAGGCTGCCACACCCACCTAATATATGGGGGGGTTGTGGGGATTGAAACTGGTTCTCATGCTTGCACAGCAAGTGCTTTAGGCAAGAGCTTTGACCTCTGAGTCCTCTCCTCGGGACTGTTATCACCACCCTCAATAATGCACAGACTGACACCCACAGAGGGTAGGTAACCTGCCCACACTCACAGCCCATAAACAGTGGAGTGAGGATTTGAAGTCATGCTTTCTGTTTCCAGGGCCAACTCTGCAATTTATGTCTTTCTTTTGACAGACATGCATGTTAGATATATTTTAAATGATTTCTTGCTCTGTTTATGGCCTGGGCATTTTCTTCTGTTCATCTGTTACTTATTTGGAGGAAGGAGATCACTATTTTCCACACTCAAACTCTAGTTCTAGCTGATTTATGACTCTGTCCTTGTAGACAGAGAGGTAGTATCTGATGCAGGTTGGGCCATACAGAGCTGTAGGCTCTTCTGACTTAGGAATTCGTTAGGGACAGATGCATGACTCCACCAGCACCATGGAGCTGGGAGAGGCCAGGGTATGTATGCCTTGCTGGATCGGAAACTGAGAAGATGCAGAATTTGTGAAGCTTCCCTGAGAATGGTCAGTTGACAGAGAACAAGAGACTGCAGAGTGCTTAGCCCTAAATGGGACTCCTGTATCACACCTTCTCCTTCCAAGGCTCAGCGGTCATTGTGGAAGAGGGGCGGTGTCCTAGTTTGTTCTCCATTGCTGTGACAAAGTACTCTAACCACTACCAGCTTGGGGAGGAAAGGGTTTATTTAGCTTACATATCCTAGGTCACAGTTCATCCGGGAGCCCAAGGTAGGAACTCAGGGCAGGAACCTGGAGGCAGGAGCTGGAGCACAGGCCATGGAGGAACGCTGCTTACTGGTTTGCTTCCCTGGCCCCTGCTCACCTGCTTTCTTATGCAACACAGGCCCACCTGCCCAGGGGTGGCATCGCCCACAGTGGGCTGGGCCCTCCCACATCACTCATCAAGAAGATGCCCCTCAGACATGGCCACAGGCCAGTCCAATAGATGCAATTCTCCAACTGAGGATCCCTCAACACTAAAGCTATCCAGCACAGGCAGAAAGATTGTAAAAGCCAGAGGTGGTAAATAATTACAAAGAAATTCTGTGCTGTCTGGACACCACAAGGTTGTACCAATGACCTACAGCACTTACTACAGCACACACAAGACTTGTGCAAACTCAAGCCAGATAGGGGCTGGCATGGAAAGAGAGGTGGGCAGAAAGCTATAGCCCTAACTAGGATCTATTGGCAAATGATGGATGCTGGGAGATGGAGGGTAAGTTCTCCTTACTGGTATAATGCCTGATAGGTTGACCAGACTAAAGGGCAGGAACCACACCCATTAACACATGACACCTCAGAACACATGGGAGGCATGTGACAGAACTGATGTGCCTCTGAAAATAAAAGAAAATCTACAAATAAAAAAATAGGGGCTGGAGAGATGGCTCAGCAATTAAGAGCACTGGCTACTCTTTCAGAGGACCCAGGTTTGGTTCCCAGCACCCATCCCAACAACTATCTGTAACTCCAATTCCAGGGGATCTGATGCTCTCTTCTGGCTTTCATGGCCATTGCACACATGGGTGCACTTACATCCATGTAGGTAAAACGCTCATAATACATAAAATAAAAACAAAATATTAAAGAAACAATAAGCAAAGAAATAAACAGGGATAAACTATTTCTTTTTAAAAAAAAGAAAAGGACAGACAATAATGGAAGCTATAAGCAGTGAGGAGGGAGCAAAAGGAGAAGGGTCTGAGTATGATCAAAATGCAGCATAGGAAATTCTGAAATCAATAAGAAATTATAAAGGAAATCACCAAGAACACAACTTTGATCAAAATCCCTTTCTTCCATGTTTTGT
>NW_008352752.1:409343-423929 GCF_000622305.1 Nannospalax galili | reverse complement strand
AAAAAAAAAAATCCTGATTGCTTTATAGTAGACAAGAGTCTCCCAGATCAAACGGTGAGATTTTAGATATAAAAATGTGGTTCTCAGATTCCCATCAACACACGGTTTTCACTTCCACATGGGATATTAGTCCAACTAATTTAGAAAATCTCCCGAATCAGTATGCTAAAACAAACCTCCTGTTAAGTGTCCTTCAGTCACACACCCACTTAGGTTTAACGCTGTGGTGAGCGCAACTCAAACTCCTTTACTTGAAATCACACAGCCCTAAAAGTACAAGTGTCTGTAGACACATCAAGTGCACTAGAAAGAGCAAGGTTCCCTCTCTCGGCTGCTCTTCTCTCTTTTTCTGCACATTAGAACATGAGGAAAGCAGAGCTTTGCGGCCTGTTTTCTATAGAAGATTCCATGCTGCAGAACAGCAGGCACTAGTAGAAGGTACCTTGACTTACCCATGGGAAACTTGGCAATTGTGTACTTGAGAAGGACTAGAACACCCTCAGACTTGGCCTTGGGCTTCCCCACACCTTCTCAGAGTGTACTGCATACCACCTTCATCTACACCATTAAAATGAAGAGGAACTGTAACTATGTGACATTTCTAGACTATCAGTCACTTCTCAGAGTCCCTGAGACCGTTAGTGGCCAACCCCAGCTTCTGGTCATGGGATATGAGCAAGTATTATTCTAGATAAGGTCTAGATTAGAACATAGTACATATATATGTATATGTTGTACATGATACCTGTGTTTTAAAGTCAATGGATAGGCGATGTTGAATAGTTCAAGGAGTTTTTCCCCTTGCTGCTTTGATGGGCCTCCTAACTAAAACTATGGTTAGATGGTTCTCAGCTCAAGTCCTTTCTCGCTCCAGCTGCATCTGCAAAGGCATAGTTGTTGTGTGGACTAAACGTGGGCATATTGTGTAGACTCAGAATGTGGCTTCCTTAAATGATAACGTCTACTTGTTCTAGAGATCTGTTCCTTTGATACTGGATGAGTTGTAGTGTCCAAGACTTCCTGAAGATGCTGTTCCTCCCAATCTGCTCTTGGCTCTTTGAGACTGACTTGGTATTCTTAGCAATTCCAGCAACACACGTGGTTGCGTTGAGGAGCATGTGACATCCCAGGCATCCCAGTCATGCCAGAGAGTTTGCCCTCATTCTGCACCCAGCAAGCCAAGTCAGGAAATCAAGGGGGGTTTATCATTCAGGGCTGTTGATGGCTTTTCTCTTTCTTGATCTAATCTAGGACAGATTGCTAGCTCAGTGACAGAAAAAACGGATTTCAGAAGTCAAAGGTTCAGATTTTACCTCTGGTCCAGGCATGGTGGCACACACCTTTAATCCCAGCACTCAGAAGGCAGAAGAAGCAGGCAGCTCTCTGTCAGATTGAGGCCAGCCTTGTTTGCATAGTGAGTTCCAGGCCCACTGGGGTCACCAGGAAACCCTGACTCCAAAAAAGAAAACAAAACAAACAGCAGAGACAACAAAAAGCAAATCTCACCTCTGCCATCACTGTGCCATAATGTGACCTCAGGCCAAGCGTGTGTGTGTGTGATGGCATATGCATGTGTGTGATATGTACAGGTGTATGCACCAATGCACAAGCATGTGGAGGCTGGAGGAGGGTGCCTTGTGTCTTCCTTTGTCACTTTCTACCATATTCTCTTGAGACAGGGTCCCTGGCTGAACCTGAAGCTCACCATTTTGGCTGTGCTGGCTGGCCAGTAAACTCCAGGGATCTGCCTGTCTCTTCTCTTCAACACTGGGGGTATAGACATAGGCTTCCATGTCTGCCTTTTCATATGCGTGCTGGGGATTTGAACTCAGGTCCTCTTACCCTCACAGCAATACCCATACCCATACCCATACCCACTGAGCCATGCCCTTAGCCCCTCAAGCCAAGCATTTTGCCTACTTCTTTGTAACTCAGGTCCTCTTACCCTCACAGCAATACCCATACCCATACCCATACCCATACCCATACCCACTGAGCCATGCCCTCAGCCCCTCAAGCCAAGCATTTTGCCTACTTCTTTGTGGCTCTCTCAGCTATAATGTTAAAAAACTTGAACTAGAACATTTCTAAAATTTCTTTCATTCCAAGAATCTGTAATCACTCCACATGGTAGGAAAGCCTGTGGTTTTCTGGGTCTTAGATGGTTTTAAGTTGTAGACTAAACCCTGATTTTCAAATCTTCATCTGAGCTCACCAGGCTGGAGAGCTTATCCTATATGGTGGGAAAGCCTGTGGTTTGCTGGGTCTCAGACCCTTTTTAGTTGTAAACTAAACCCTGGTTTTCAACTCTTCCATCTGAGTTCACCAGAGATGGAGAGCTCTGAGTGTGTTTGCGATATGCAAGTTTACCAGCCAGCCAAGCTCCTGCTCTAGCCTTTGTTCTTAAAATGGAATTCTGGCCTTATTTCTTGTTACCCCAACTTGAATGGGGAAAACTCAGGCACTATTGTAACTCTGTAAATAACTCACCTCCTGAGGGGTCTCATGTTGAGACTGCAGAGGGCCACCTGAAACTGCCAAGGGCCTACATACCTCAGGATCCTGACCAAGGAGGAAAAAGACAAAAATAGACATGCCTCTTCCTTCTGAATTTAGTAGGAATTTGAATTTCAATGCTGCCCTTAAATGATTTGAGTCTCATAAACTCTACATTATGGAGTGTTTGATGTTATATAATGGCAAAATGAATAGAATAGCGAATAATTTGAACTTCAAATGCACTAGTTGATGTGCCTTTCCCCCTTTAAACCACCTACATACATAAACCTAGAATCAGTTATATGAAGTTTAATTTCTATAAGTTTTGATAAAGCTGGGTCACTGTACTTTTTCTTTCTTTAGAAAGTTACCTCTCAAATAGAAATGTATTTGGAATAATAGTTTTTTGGATTTTCTTGGTCATTTTGTTCTAGAATCTAGAATAGAGCTAAGCAGTTCTTTTTCTGTAAAAGTTGTGATGATATTTGTGGCTCTGTGTGTTGGACACTACATAACTGCTAACCTCACCTACTGCAGCAAGAAAGCCACAGATACTAAATAAACAAATGATTGTATGCACCCCCAATAAAACATTATTCCAAAAACAAGGCAACTGGGTTGGCGCTGTATTCATTATTATTATTATTTTATTGCTGTGACAAAACCCATGAGAAGAAGCCACTAACAGAAGGAAGGGCTGATTTTGGCTCACAGTTCAAGGGGATACAGCCCATCATGGCAGGGAAGGCATGGTGGCGGGAGCAGGAGGCAGTAGGTCACATTGCATCTGCTGTCAGAAAGCAGAGAGAGATGAATGCTGGTGCTCAGGTAGATTTTCTTTTTATTATTTATCCTAACCCTTAGAGTTGTGCTTCCCCCACTCAGGGTTGGTCCTTCCTACCTTAATTAACTCAATCTAGGAACTCCATCACAGATACACCCAGAGGTTTGTCTCCTAGGTAATTCTATATCCTGTCAAGATGACAATCAATATTGACCATCACTAGTACCAAAGTTTACAGATCTTTGATATCTTTCTTCTTTAACCCCTTCTCAACCCTAAGGCTTTCTGTATTGGAAATATCATTAGGATATTTCCTAAAGAGGCCAGATAACTGATTCCAAAATATGGCTTTTGAAATTACAGAGTAGACTCTGGAATGCTTAGGAAAGTGTCATCTAAAGGGTTTTATTTCAGTCTTCATCATACTTAATATCCATCAGCAGAGAGCTAATCAGCTTGTAGCTGCTGATGTGCCCCATATCCGCTATGATACTTGTTCAGTAATAGGAACTTCTGCAGCCTTAAAAAATATATTGGCTAGGATTCTGATCGATTGGGCCATATTTCTGGTCTCCAGAGGAGAGGGAAGAGAGGAACTTCTCCACTGTGGTCCTGGGGGTATACATGTTCTAAATTACAGGGACCATGATGCATTATGTCCGGTTAAGATTAGGGAGTGAAGGGTTACCTCCACAATGAGGAAAACAGCAGCATGTCTGATTAAAGAGGCAGAGTCGGGGCACTTAGTCCTATGTGGGGAGTCCAAGGATGGCTTATGGCACAAACTGCCAAGTACTGAGAACCCTGAAACTGGAGCTTAAAACCAAGATGAGAACCAAAAGCTTCCCTGTGCTCTCTGTGATTGCCCTACAAACTCAGGTCAGCAACTTTCCCACTGTAGAGTCACTTTTAATGAACCAAGGATGTTTAAAAATTCTTGGGTCTCAAACTTACAGGCACATGGGTTTATCATGGCACCCAATACATGGTAGAGACCGATGAAATAATAAAATGTTGTGCTACAGAAATCCTTTGGTACCATTTGGATGTCTGAAAAGCTGAACAGGGTGGTAGATGCTGTGATCCCAGCACTTGGAAAGTTGAGACAAGAGCATGGTGAGTCTGAGGCCAGCGTGGGCCATTAAAAAGGAAAGAAAGAGAAGTCAGCTTTCTGTTGCTGATAAGATGCATGGGATAGGCAACTGAGAGGGAGGAAAACTTAATTTTGACCCATAGTTGCAGAGGTATTAGTCATGGGTGATGGGCCCTGTCATTTTTGGTTCATGGTGATGAAATGCAGAATGGTAGAGTGTGGAAGAGGTAAGCTGCTCACATCACAGCAGTAAAAAAGGGAGATGGCTAGAGAGATGGCTCAGTGGGTAAGAGCACTTGCTCTGCAACCAGAAAGTTCTGATTGATCTCTTGCATGCACATAAGAAGCCAGGAATGGCTGTGTGTGATTGCCATCTCGGAACTGGGGGTATGGAGACAAGCTGATCCTGAGTGCTCACTGGCCAGTTAACCTAGCAGAATCAGCAAGCTTCCAGTGAAGTAAGAGACCCTGTCTCAGAACAATGCGGTGGAAAGTGATAGAAGACACATGACACTCTACTCTGGCTTCACATGTGCAATTATAAGTAGATTCACCTGCATGCTCATGTGCATAGACCATGCAACACACACACACACACACACACACACATGCACATAATATTGAGTCTAGAAAGCTAAAAAGCAAGGACATCTAATTTTAGGCATCATTAAAGTTATTTGGATTCATTATTTGTATTTAAGGGATACTATCATTTCTGTTTTATGAAAAAACAATCAGTATTGGAATTACAACTCAGTGGGAGAGTGCAGGCTGAGCACAGAAAGGCCCTGAGCTCAACTTCTAGTGCCACTGTAAAAAGAGCAAAAGAAAAAATGGAAAACAGAAAACCATCAGGATATTTTCTAATTCATTAACATGTAGTTGAGAGTTGCTTCAAGATGAAATAGTCAGAGGTAGACCCGTGACTTGATGGAGATTGACTGGAAAGTCATGCAATAATTGAAAACCCGTTGTCCACAAATGTTCCCCAATACTTACATGTCTCGAATTTTTTAATATATTTGGTGTGTTTTTGAGAATTTCATTCATGAGTATTATATATATGTATATGCATATATATGTATATACATATATACAGATATATAATGCACTGAGTCCATTTAGTGGTGCTCATATGCACCTATGTTTAGGGCTTCCCTCTTGGGATTAGACAACCTCTTGGGGAGCTCATCCCTGGAGAAAACTAATCCCCCATCAGCATCCATTGATTGCTGTAGCTCTTTATCTAGAGGTGGGACCTTGTGAAATTTCCCCCATCCACCTTGGTATGTCAACTGGTTTTGTCATTATGTAGATCTTGTTGGACTACATGTTGTGGAGATTTTTAAAAATATTTTATTTATTATTTTATTTTACATGTATGAGTGTATTGCCTGCATGTATGTGAGTGCACCCATGTCACGCATTTCCGTGGATGTCAGAAGAGGGCTTCAGATTCCCCTGGAACTGGAGTTAAAGACGGTTTGTAGCCACCATGTGGGTGCTGGGAATCGAACCCAGGTCCTCTGCAAGAGCAGTCCATGCTCTTAACCACTGAACCATCTCTCTCTGTTCTGGAGCTTTTATTGGTGTAACTTTCCTCTCTATGTCTAGAAGGTATTTACTAACAGGAGGTGACTTGTCCTTCCAATTCTTCTAAACTACCCCCCCATAATATTCCCCAAGCCTTAGATGTAGAAGTTACATTGTAGATGTGTCATTTAGGGCTGGGTACCTCACAATCATTTATTCTCTGTATTTTGACCGGTTTTAGAACTTTGTAATAGTGTATATCTATTGCAAAAAAAAAAAAAAAAAAAAAAAAACCACAAAAAACAAAACGTCTTTAATGAGTGGTGAGAGGCATGTATCTCTAATTATTACTGCATGGCACAGAGATTAAAATAAATCAAGGCATTCATTGACTTCAAGTCTTTTGACTTCTGTGCAACTCCATTTCCTAATTTCAGAAATAACTGACAATTTTCAGGACTATCTCATCTTTAACATATAATAGATAATATCATTTATTGTTGCTTAAATTCTATGGAAAGATTTCTAAATTCAAACAAAGCTGACATACACATTTTCTCAACCTTGCCATTTTGAATCAGATAGTCCTTTTCGCTTTCTTTGATGGGGAGTCTTGTGCATTATAGGATTTTAGACAGTGTCCATGGCCAGCACCCATACGCCAGCTTTAATGACCTAAAATGTCTCCAGACACTTACGTATTCCTTGGGGAGCACCTCCATTAGCATCTCAGATTGAGAAACCCTGGTATACAGAAACGAAGCCATCACCCTAAAAATATAACAATGAAAATCCAAAGTGGGGTTCCTGTTAATATGATTAGTTAATAGTTACACCATACTGTAATAATAGCTCACAGCACTAATAGTGATCAACACTACCAATCATCATATAGTTCAGCATAAGTTGGGTTTGGTAGGGAAGTGAATTAACTTGTCTTTTCAGTATTTTTTTTCTAATGGTATATTATTATACAAGGCTCTCTAAGGAGATTATTTAAGAATGAAGCAGTCCTCTGTAAAGAGACCTCTCTCTGCTCCCCAAAGCTCTTATGTTGCCAATACATGCTAAGACTGTTATAAGAGAATTGTCCCCTGACTTCTCAGCTGGATAGGGTATGGCACACAGAGGAACAAGTTAGTGATACATTCAGCGTGGAAAAGGAGTTGGCTGCTTTCATGGGAGCCCCATGAATTAGGTGGCTCATTTTCAAGTTTCCTAACATACCTTTGTCTGAATAAAGCAGATTGTCTACTTTACCTTACGGACACAAAACATGGTGATTCGTTTTCCACTGCCTGTTCACCTCAGCAGCTCACACAAGATGAATAGATGCTATATAACTGAATGAAGACATTCAGTCTATTTGTTGATCTTATAAGTAGGAAGGTAGCATATGTTTTAAACATCTTTTGTCCTTTCCTCTTTTCCTTTTTCTTTTTCCGTTTCCCCTGACTTGATTTCTCCACAGATACCCTGCTCTGTTTTGCCATTGCTCACAGTATGGCCCAGACTATCACTTCTATCGCTCTGAGAGGAGTGTGGGTCTAACAAGCACTAAGGGATTTTAATGTAGGATATTGGAATATATCCTTGAGAAAAATCCTGTATCATTTCAGTGCCAGTCACCATTGGAATAAAATCATTGCCTCTGCACATTATTAAAGCACATTCAACATTTTTTAAAAAAAAGATGTTTTAATTTCTTATTTTTATTTTATGTGGATGTGTGCATTTTCTGCATGTAGGTAAGTGAACCTGTGTCTTGCAATGCCCACAGAGGACAGAAGAGGATGTCGGATCCCCTGGAACTGGAGTCATGTACAGTTGTGAGCTGCCTTGTGGGTGCTGGGATTCAAACCTGGGGCTTCTGCAAGAACAACCAGTGTTCTTAACCGCTGAGCCATCTCTCCAGCCCCCACATTCAACTTTTTAACTTTTGCTGACTTTTCCATTAAAATCCTAATAAATTCATTTCTCATCTTAAGTAATTTTCAATGTATTTTAAAACTAAAACATGGACCACTTTCCTAGATAATTGAAATTAATTACCAATTTTTAGTTGACTCATCGTCCTTGAGAAAAAGGAGGCAGGTGTGGCTAGGATAAAGTGCAAGATAAAACTCAAGGACAAAGACTTTGGACCTGGGAGGAAGGGGATGCTGAGTCCCATGCTCCCAGCTGGGTGAGTGGTGGGAACCTGTGAAGCCAGGACGATAGAGAAACCGTTCTCTAGGGTAGTGCTTGTGTAGTGTAAGAGTTGTGCAAGCCTTTGTATCAGCTGCTTTTCTGTAGATGTAATAAAGCACTCTGACAAAACTGTCTCAGGGAAGAAAGAGGTTATTCTGACTGAAGTTTGCAGAGGAATAGAGTCTGTCACGACGGGGACGGCATAGCAAGACTCAGGGGACGCATGGTGGCAGAAGGCCGGCTGCTCACATTTCATCTGCACACAGGAAGCAGAGAGAGAGAGGACAGGAAGTTAGATGAGGTTATAACCTCTCAAAGCCCACCCCCAGTAACCTACTTCTTCCACAAGGCTCCACCGCCTACAAGTTCCAGAATCTTTGCAAACAGCACCACCAACTAGGGACCAAGTGTTCAATTACATAACGCTATGGGAACATTTCTGCTTCAAACGACCACAGTCTTAATAATAATTGTAGAAAGCAATTCTGATAAATGGTAACATAGATACGTTGACCTCAGCATTGACCCCACACTTCCAGGGTCCGAGTTCTACAAAATCATGAAGTCTCTCTCTGTGTGACATTGGTAATCTATGGACTGTCAGCCAATTCCTGCCAAATAACTAAGTATTGCTCCTAGAAAGTATTTATATTTTAATAGATGTATTCCTTATGTCAGATATAGGCCCAAGGTTTTATTTTTTTTAAAGCTATGTATTTTATTTATTTGTGTGTGTGTGTGTGTGTGTGTGTGTGTGTGTGTGTGTGTGTGTGTGTACGCACATGCAGGTGCCTACAGAGACCAGAGCTGTCGGATACTCTGGAGCTGGAGTTACAGGTAGTTGTCAGTGTCTGACATGGGGGGCTAGAACTCAGGTCCTCTGAGGGAGCAGTAAGTGCTGTTAACTGTTGAGCCATCTCTCAGCCCTAAGGCTCGAGGGTTTGAATGGAGACAGGAACTAAGGCCGTTGCTCTACTCTGAAGCTCTGTCTGCATTTTCATAAAGATTTGTTCTCTCTACTCCAGGATCCCCAAAGTAATTGTATCAATTAGTCTCTGCTGCATAACAAATCTCCCACAGCTTGGAAAATCGAATATAGCTGTTCATTTGTCCTCATGATTCTGTGGGTAAGGCATTTCAAAGGGCGGCAGCCACCACCTTAGAGCTCAACTAGGGCTACAACGTCCTGAAGGCTCCATTCAAATATCTGATACATTAACTGGAACCTTGACTGAGAGAGGAAGAATGACGAGATCAGTCTCTGTTATGTGCCCTTCCCTGAAAAAAATAATTTTGGGAAATTTCCAGATGCTTAGCAGTCAAATATCTTTTTCCTCCACTGTTATGTGCCCTTCCCTGAAAAAAATAATTTTGGGAAATTTCCAGATGCTACTAACAGCAGTCAAATATCTTTTTCCTCCGCCCACTAATGCTGCTGAAAAATGGCTTCAGGATTTACTGACCACTTAGACAGTCTCTGTCCTCTTGTCTTGAGAGCGCTCTACTCTCCCTCAGTTTGCTGCACTGCTCTTCCCCTAGGCCTTGGACCATTTGTCCCTCTTGCGGATAACGTATGGATGCCTACCACCACACCCCTGTGGCAGCCTTTCTCTTTTAGCAGTATTGTCTGAAGCTTCTGGTGCCTAAAATTGACAATCATGTGTTCTTTATGTCTCTGGTCTCTTTCCATCACTTTCAGGCTCCGTGCTGTTTTGAGGTTTTTACACTCTGTGTACCCCCAACTATTCACTCCAAACTTTACACACCATAAATAAAAATAAACTGTTGACGACTTTTCAGTAACAGCATGTTCAACTGAATCCTTGCCCCCACCCCCCAAAGGGAAAAACAACTAGAGGTACTAAAACTTCCCTTTAAGGCCACTTATCCACAAAACAGTACAGAGACAACATTCCTCAGTGTCTTCACAAACTCTGTGGGAAAAAATAGAAATGGAAACTAATAGTAATGGTTAGGGACGATTGAGTGATTGCAGTTTTTAGAAGGAAAGTTTGAAGAAAACATCATCTTTCTTGATTTATGTATTATTTTATGTGATTACAATTTCCATAAAACTCCTAACCAACATGTGACTAAGAATTGAAATAAAACAGTGAATAAAGAAATTCGCTACAGTTAGACTGTGCAGACACGTTTTTGTCTACTATATACTGCTAGATAATTTTCTTATTCATATCCTTGAAAATTGGTGTCTGAACATCCTAAGAGATTAAGTAACTAGAAGACAGCTCTTACCAACCATTAAACTTTTCATACCTAAGTGCTCACAATTTAGACTTTATACCTTAAAATCCTTAGATACAAGTTCCAGTCTAAATGCAAAAGTCAGATCTCACCCTCCATTTCTTCAAGGAGTTCAGATTAAATTTTTTAGTGTCGTATGCAGGATCCTTAATAAAGTTAGTTCAGAGTTTATTGCCAACTTCATTCCCCTGGCATCTGTTACAACCTATTCATTACCCATACTGTAAAAAGTATTTTCCCCAGACTGGGAAGGACTCTAACATACTTTAAGCTTTCTCGGTTTCAAATAAACTTTCCTCCATGAGTTTGATTAAGAGCTCCTTTTCTACGTCTACGTCAGATGAAATCACAATGAATTTCCTGCCGTTGCTCTCCACAGTAAGCATCTTTCTTGCATTCCACAAGCGCTTCCACTTTGTTGCAAATGACCTCTAACCCTAACCCAGAAATGTCGATCTTTTCGATCAGGAATGGTCTTCCCAAAGTCAAAACTTGCTGATGTAGCTTGGTGGCTGGAAGCATCTTCCTTGTGAGGTCATATGTGGTAAGACTTAATGAAGCAGGGTGTGCTGCACTCAGGAGACGCAGCCAAAAGAACTGCTCGCTTGAGCAGAATAGGCAACAGGGAAACCCTGCCTCAATAAAACAACAAGCAAAAATCCCGATGAATTCTTACCACCTTTATAAAACCAGTTCGAGGTTCGTTTATGGTGACATTTAAGTCCAATTGAAGTTAATTTAATTTGAGGAACATCACAACTTTCTCGAGATTATTGCCAGCCATTCTGGTATATTACAAATACAAGATTCTGAAAAATATTTAAAGGTTAAAACAAGCAAGACAAGGGCCAAAAAAAAACCCTTTTAAATCTTAACCACTTATAGGATAATTTGAAGTTTTCTTTTGGACTCATTTAGTACAAGTAGACTGTATTTCTTAGATAACATTTACCAGAGAAAATCTGTCATTTCTTCAGAAACTGTTCACCTGTAGAACAGCATCCACAGACAAAGGATAATTATGTGTTTGTGATATGGCTGGGTTGATTGAACTTCATGTCAGTGCCGAGTTCCCTCAGATTATTTTTCCTGTTCTTGTTTAAAATGTCCTGTTCTCCACTGAAGAGGTAGGGTTGAAGGCTGGAGTACCTGCCAGCCTCCCAAAGGGCAGCCTTATCCAACTGGGGTACCAGGCCACACTCAATTCTGTGAAGGCAAAAACACTTGGGTGCACAGCACAGAGACTTTTTAAATCAACAAAACTAATACTTTATTTTCCAATATCTCAAGGAAATTTTACTCCAGGTTTTTCATTTAGTGCGAATTTCTGGCTACATGATGTTGACAATAATATATATGTATTGACTTGTAGAAGAATTCACACTTTGAAATGACTTTCTGTCATGACAAGATCAGGTCTAACTAAAATAAGATTAAGGCTCTGAACCCTTTCACTGTGAATGCAAATGAGTAATGGCCACATCAGGTCATTCCATAAGGGAGAACATATATTCGATTATTGGTACTTAAAATATGTAGGACACCCATTTTTTAATGTTACTGGTATTTTCCCAAGAATTTCACCTGCATAAACTAAACTTCTGACATTTTCCCAAGAATTTCACCTGCATAAACTAAACTTCTGACATACCATTCAAAAATCACTTTCTTTAAATGCAGTTCTCCCAGATTCCCCCTGATAGCAATAGACACAGCTTTTGTTAAAAGGAAATGGAATCAGTTTCAATGTCCATCAATAGATGAATAAGAAAAATGGGGTACATGTTCACAATGGACTTTTGATCAGCTATAAAGAGAAATGAAATCTGCAGAAAATGGTTAGGACATGAATGTATTAGTGGGGATAATCCAGGCTTAGAAAGACAGTACTCCGTGTCTTTCTTTTAATACCCATATGCATAGAAGAAACATTTCACTACAGCTTTGACATATTCAGTAACACACTCCAGAGCAAGGATAATCTCTTTCAAAAGTGGCTATAAAATTTTTAGGTTCACAGTCGAATTAATAAAGCTATACAATATTGAACTCAGTATAAATCCTGTAACACATAAAATTGAATGAATTTTTAACCTTTAAAAAAGATCTCCATTTCATTTTAAAATACACTGTTTCTTACAGAAAGATTCGTTGTTTTTGCTAATAACACTTATTTGTTGGTGCATGCATCTCTAATCTATATGTATCTGAGTATTACTAGTCATGGTCAGTTGCACTCAGATACTTGGCACCTGTGGGTGGATATAAAGTCATTGGGTATATTTCAATGGTAATGTTCATCACCTCTACTAATTAACATGATGTAAATTTTTATGCTTCCTCCTCAACTATAACTCATTTTTTAAAATTTGTTGATTTGTGTGTGTGTGTGTGTGTGTATCACACAGAACATCCCAAACAATCTTATTCATCTATACACCCACTTCCCAGATGGCACCCTCCCATAGCCTCCCTCCCCCCACTAGAGCCTTTATACTCTGATATCCCTGCTACTGTCTGCTGTGTTGTCGGAACCCCCAGCGATTCCCCACTACTTGTCCATCTGGTGAATCTAGTCAGCCTATCTAGAAGTCTTTGTTTTAGGAAGGTCAGCTGTTCCTCATCTAGCAGTAACCAGTTGTCAATATTCCTTTAGATAAGATTTGGGTCTGCTGTTCATTTTCCCAGTTTTATGCTGGGTTACTATCTGGGAGTCTCTTGGGCCACCCTGGCCAGCAACTCAAAAGGAGGGATATCCTATCTGGCATTGTTGCTTGTTATGTAGCCTTTAGCTAAACATATGGACTCTTAAAAAATTATATTGGCCCCTTTAATCTTTGGTTATACTCTCCTTTTTGGATGTTTAAGGCCATACGTTGGCCCAGATAAACCAATTTATTTTCACTCTTAAGGCCGTTTGAGGATCTGTTCCTCAGGGGTTAGTTACATGGGCTTGGGAGGAGCCCCTGGCTCCTTTCTTTTACCAGTTCCGCCTATGTGAAGATAAGTCAAAGGTCCTACTTGACCACGGCTGACTTCGCTCAGAATCATGAAGGAAATGGTTCCTCTGTGTTGACCCTCCTCTTTGTAAACTGGACACTGGTTCAAGTCCATCTGGTGGGGTCTCCACAGCCTCCTTGATCAAAAGGACAGGTGACTCACCACAGTTACAGGGACATTTTGAGAGATCCTTATAGTCCCCTGGAACTTAGTCGACCTTGGTGGGCAAGCAGCAAAAAGTGTCCTTTATGTCCCTCTGACCAAATTAGTATAGGCCTCAAAGTATGTCTGTTAAACATCCAAGGAGGTAGTTCCACCAGTCTGGTACTTTTATTTACCATGTGCCATGCAAATAAAGCTTGGGCAAAGACCAATTGTTCTCAGATAAACCTTGCCTAAACATATTTCTTGATCTGGTATGTATAATTTGTCAGTAGGTTGTAGGAGTAATATGGTTCCCTCAGGTTTTCAAAACTAGCTAGGTATTATTTATCCCTTGCATCATTTCACCCCTCCATCATGGTTTCCCCAAATAAGGTGCCCCCATTTCCCCCCTTTCTCACTTAATAATACCCTTCTCCTACAGTCCTACCTCTCTTGAGCTTCTTCTTTCCCTTTATCCCCTAGGTTCCTTGTATACCCTTCCTCCCCCCTCCCCTTAAACTAACCCAATTTTTATCCATATCTACCTTATTAAGGCCTGTTTCCTATTGTTCTTCTCTTTCAGGTTCTTTCTTTTCATTTCCCTCCCTCATTCCTTTCCATTATCCTGGTTCCTGTAGTTATGTCTGGATGCATACTCACTTATCAGGGTTTGGTTCTAGGATCCAAATATGAGGGAGAACACATGTCGATTTTTTTTCTGAATCTGTGTTACTTCACTAACAGTCTAATTCCATTAATTTACCTGAATATTTCATGATTTTGTCTTTCTTTATTGCTGTGAAGATTTTCTCCCATTCTGTGGGTTTTCTGTTTGTTTCCTTGGTTGCCTCCTTTGATGTACAGAAGCTGTTTAGTTTAATGAGGTCCCATTTATTGATTCATGACTTTGTTTCCTGAGCAATTGATGTCTGGTTTATAAAATCCTTTCCTACACTTATATTTTGTAGGTTTTTACCAATGTTTTCTTCTAAAAGTTTCAGAGTTTCAGGATTTGCATTGAGGTCTTTGATCCATTTGGAATTGACTTTTGTGCAGGGTGAAAGATAGGGGTTTAGTT
>NW_008352752.1:406692-407902 GCF_000622305.1 Nannospalax galili | reverse complement strand
TTGTGGTCTGATAGAATGCATGGAATTATTTCAATATTTTTGTATTTGTTTGGATTTGTTTTTTGTCCCAGTATATGGTAGATATTTAGAAGGTTCTATGGGGTGCTGAATAGAAAGTATATCCTTTAGTGCTTGGGTAGAATACTCAGTAGATGTCTGTTAGGTCCATTTGATGTATGGTATTGTTTAATTCAAATGTCTCTGGTTAACTCTCTGCCCTGTTGACCTATCTAATGGAGACAGTGGGGTATTGAAGTCCCCTAATATTAATGAGTTGGGATTAATCTGTGTCTTAAACCTGTAGTATTGTTTTTATGAAGTTGTGTACACCAGAGTTTGGTGAATATATGTTCATGACTGTAAAATCTTCTTGGTTTATTGCTCCTTTAATCAGAATGAAGTGGCCCTCTTTATCTCTTCTGATTAGTTTTAGTTTATAGTCTAATTTGTCAGATATTACAATTGCAACAGCTGCTTTTTTCTTAGTACCATTCACTTGTTATATTTTTTTCAATCCTTTCACCTTAAGGCAGTGCCTGTTCTTGAAAGTGAGGTGAGTTTCTTGCAGACAATGAAAAGACGGGTTTTGTTCATTAGTTCATTCAGCTAGTGTGTGCCTTTTGACTGGGGAGTTATGTCCATTGATATTTAAAGTTATTAATCAAAGATGTGTATTGAATCCTGTTATTTTTATTTCTGTTTACATTCTTGATATAGCTGTACTTTTCCACAGTTATACCTTCATTGAATTTCTTTCTGGTTATAGTCTTTCCCTTCTTCAGCTCTTTGTATTGCTTCCAGAACTTTCTAAAGGGCTGGTTTTGTGGACATGAATTCTTTCGGCTTATTTATGTCAGAGAAGATTTTTCTTTCCCCTTTGACTATAATAGACATTTTGGCTGGGAATAGTAATCTAGGTTGGTATCTGTGGTCATATAAAACTGGGAATACTTTGGTCCAGGCTCTTCTGGTTTTTATAGTTTGCACTGAGAAATCAGCTGTAATCCTAATGGGTTTTCCTTTATATGTGACTTGTTGTTTCTCTTTTGCACCTTTCAGTATTGTCTCTTTGTTTTGTATGTTTAGTGTTTTTACTATGATGTGCCGTGGAGATTTTCTTTTCTGGTCCTGTCTATTTTGTGTTCTATATGCTCCTTGTATTTGTATAGACCTATTTATCCTTAATTTTGGGAAATTCTTCTCTACAATC
>NW_008352752.1:392472-406469 GCF_000622305.1 Nannospalax galili | reverse complement strand
CATCCTATTGGTGAGGCTTTCTCCTGTTGTTTCTAATTGGCTTACTGAGTGTTTCACTTCCTTCTTCATTTCAGCCTGAATAGTCTTCAATATTTCTAGATTTTTCTGAATTCAATCAGAAGTTTATCCCTATCTTCCTTCAGTTCTTTGATTTCTTTTTTTGTGTGTTCTTTAAATTCACTGAATTCTTTTATCTTGTTTATAATTGTTCTTTTGAGTTCCATGTCCTGCGTTATCTCTAGGGGTTCTCATTGTGCTCCTCTAGAGGACTAGTAGTTGGTAGGGATATATTAGTTTGGTTTTTCATGTTACTATTTTTTCTCTGTGACTTTGATATGTGAATTTCTTTTGTAGTTTCTGATTCTTGTATGAGACTCAAGCCTTCAAGTTAGGTCTGCTGCTTTTTGTAAACTTTATGTAACTTTGTGGTTTACTTGTTGGGCATGAAAAGCTGGTTGGTGTAGGATTCCTGTTCTCTCTTTTGATTTTATATTGGACTGGCCAAATTGCTTTTCTCTTCAGGAGTTCCCACAGAGGCCCAAGTCAGATGTTAATCAGATGCTCTCAGGCTTTCTCTTGAGGCCTGGATCCCTCTAGGAAATATGTCGTCCTCAGGAATTTGGGGGCTGGACTGGCCTGGGAGCAGTGCCCAGGAAAATGCTGGTCTTGGGCAGCTGGTGGCTGTTCCACCCAGGGAAGCAGAGGGAGGTGAGGGCAGGACCAGGCCTAGAAGGCTCCTGGGGACCTGGAGAAGGAACTGGGTTGGTCTGGATGCAAAGGATCAGGAAGCAGTGGTGACCCTGAGGCCAGCAGTCAGCCCCAGTGTCTCGGGTGCCAAGACAAGAATTGGGCCAGTACCCAGGCTATGAGGAGAGATGGGGTGGAGTAGCTGGGAGGGTGAATGAGGCTGGGGGAGTCAAGGTGTGATGGGTGCTCCTGGACTTACCCAAGAGAGAGGCTGGGAGGTTGTACAGCCCAAGGAAGCAGAGGGAGATGAGGGCAGGACCAGGCCTAGTGGGCTCCTGGGGACCCGGAGAAGGAACTGGGTTGGTCTGGATGCAAAGGAACCTGTGGTGGTTCCAGGGCGAGAGGTCAGCCCTGGTGTCTGGGGTGCCAAGACAAGAAATGGGTCAGTTCCCAGGCTAGGCAGAGAGACTGTCTGGGGGAGGTGGAAGGGTGAATGAGGTTAGGGGAGTCAAGGCGTGGTGGGTGCCACTGGAGTTACCCAGGAGAGAGGCTAGCTGGTTGTTCTAGGTTTCTATTTTTAAATTGAAAAAATTATGTTGTGTGTATATGTAGATATGTGTATATGTGAATGTGCACGTGTGTCTGTGTGTTGTATATGTATGCATGTATGTGTATGCATTGTCTGTGTATGTCTGTGGTTGTGTGTAGTGTGTGTGCTGTATGTGTACATCTGAGTGTTGTATGTGTGTGTATGTGTAGTGTATATGTATGTGTGGTGTAAGTATATGTATGTGTGGAATATGTGTGTATGTGTAGTGTGTGAATATGTGTCCATACAGTGTAGTGGTTTATTTGTATGTGGGTATATATATGTGATGTGTGTGTGTGTATGTGTGTGTGTGTGTGTGTGGTATATGTGTATCTGTGGTGTATGCATATGTGTATAGAATATGTGTGTATATGTGTGGTATGTATGTGTGGTATGTGCCCGTGTGTGTTCTAGTGTGTGCAGGTCCCCATACATGTGCATGTAGAGGTCGGATGGTATCTTTTTCTGTCCCTCTCCATCTTATTTCTTGAGAGAGTGTCTCTCACTGCACCTGGGGTTCCCCAAGTAGGTAGGAAGCCCCAGGATCCTCTTCTCCCTGTCACCTAGCATTGAGATCATAGGCCTGTGTCACCACCCCCAGATTTTTCATTTTTACAAGGGTACTGAGGATCAAAACTCAGGGCCTTAATTCTTGGGCAGCAAAGACTTTACACATTGAGCCATCTCACCAGCCTCTAATTTTTATATGTATTCATGTGTATGAATATGTATAGAGGTTCAGAACCCTAGAAAAGGACCTGTGAGAGGAGAAAAATGAGGCATTGAAGAGGGGGTTGGAAGGTAATGGAACACGTGACATAAAAGCAGAAGGGAGGATACTGGGGCAGAGAGGACAAGTGGGGAGGGCAGGAAGATGGAGGAGTGGGAGGTGAGGGAACCAGCCCGGTGTGTGTGAAAGCTGTACAAGGGAGACATGCTCCGAATGCTAATTAAAGATAAAAGGAGACAGGGGATAAGAAAATAGATAGGGACAAGTGAACATGATGAAAGGGAAATTCACAGCACTAAGCACATAGGGACTCAGCAAGCTTTTTTAAATGTGGAAGGACTTCAGTGAATACAATTGCAACCAGAAGACCATAAATAGTGGTCGCTACAGCAAAGAATGTACTTCAATGGAGGCAATTAACTGTATGTCGAAGCAGAGGTTAGAGGTTAAATGTCTAGAAAAATTTGAATAGTAATAGGTCTAGAGTTTTAACTGTCTGAATTCCTAACTGATACGTAAAGGATTAAGTGCTTTCAGAGTGTCACCTATTTCTCTTGAAGGAGCTAGGGCTTAGTTACTGGAAGTTCAACCTTAGAAATCCAGCTCGGATATGTGTTGGTGCAGGAGTGGACGAGCCAGAGGGACGTCACCCCATGTGGCTGTGGTCATGCTGGCGGCTAGGACGTTTGAGGTGGCTCTGCTTCACGGGTCCACGTTTTCCTGTTTCCTACTTACCTGTCAACACTCACCCACACTGACATAGTAGACTGCATACGGAAAACACAAAGTTCCACAGAAAATCAGTGTGAGTCCCTGCCAGTGTGACTGGTGCCCAGGATTTCTATCGGTAGCCTGGTTATATGTGTACAGCCAAGTCTGCCAGTAAGCTATTAGTGACTCTTAAAAGATCATTACCTCAGCCTCTGGCCTGTTATATAAATTTCCCTGAAAGACACTTGTATGAATTCAAGGGACTCAGAGACTCCAACTTATCTTCATTTCTATGACATTTTCAGACAACCTTATTTCACCAGTATTATTATGCACAGATTTTAAAAAGAAAAGGAAAGAAAAGAACATGTGAGTGCCCGGGCAGGGTGGCACAGCCCTTTAACCTTGGCAATCAGGAGGCTGAAGCAGGAGCATTGTGTGTTCAAGGCCACATTGGACTGCATAGTGAGCCCCTGTCTCAATTATAACAATACCGCTAATAATAGAAATAAAAATAACTAAAACAAATAAATAAAAACAAAGCGATCCAGTTGCCTCTTCTTTTGTGTTTTGTTTTTATTTTAAAGTTTAAATATTTTAATTTCAGAATGTACAGAGAAGTCATTCTAAAATCCAAAATAACTGATAGCTTTATACGTGTACTAACAGCTTTCAGCCTTGATGTCTTTTAATATTAGTATGGGGCCATGTATGGTAGCACATGTCTATAATCCTAAGCAAGTCAGAGATTGGCACAGGGGGATCATGAATTTGAGGCTAATCTGGGCTATAATAGGAGAATTCAAAGCAGATGTAAAAATAGGAAAAAATAATGGCACCAAAGCATCCGTCATTGTGCTCCATAACTAAGAATATCTAAAAGTGGAAAAATGCAAATTTACTCTAAGAAATGGCAATAAATTAGTCCTCAGACTTGTTTTGTAATTAGATTTTTTTTAGGTTATACAAAAGAAATTCATTGCTTTGTGTGGGTATTAAAGTACATCAATCTTCATACCAGGATGGATCATAACGGTTAATACGTTAAAAGTTAACTTATGAAATCAAAGTATTAATTTATCTTCTTTTAGCTATTTCCTGCTGTTTTGGACTTGGATGCATTCTTTTAAAAGTTATGTTAGACCCCACTGCTTCCTGTTCTCAAGAGAAAATGGCCTGCTCTTGTGCTAATTTCCCTAACATACTGATTTCTTCTAACTCACTAAGATCACTTCTATTCATAAGAAAGCCAAGGTCCTTTCACTGAATTCTAAAGCAATGCTCTCTTCCATTTTTACCCAATTCTTTCATAAAGGCTCCCTTCTAAATTACCCTAACCAGTCACATAATTCTTCTCAGAGAACAATTAAAGTTAATAAATCCACTGTATGGGTAAAGCACCTGATTAAGGTTTCCCAGCACACAGCACCTCTCTCATCTGTTTCTATGCTATCTGTATAGAAGTTATCTAAAGCAAGATATAGTTATCTGTAGCAAGATGTTTAAAAACCATCACAGGCTGCACCCAGCCCATCTCTGCTGTAAGGCAGGTGTGCCCACACCATCCAATAAACTTCCCTACCAAGTATAATTTTTTTTTCAGATTTTCAGTTGATATCTGAAATGTTCCATGACAGTCTGGTAGGGGCCAGGCTGTCACCCAAACCCAGGGCGTGGATCAGGCTTTACAATATATGGAAATGAAGACTGCTTACCTCAAAAGATGACTCTGATTTCAGAGTATTTTAGGACTCTGGAGTCTACATTTACATTAATTTATATATATATATATATTTTCTGAGCTTTCGCTCAAAAGCCAAATGCATAGCCATGAAAGAAAGAAAACATGTCTTTGTTTCATGATAGTTTGGATTTGCTTACAGTGGTTGGGTGGATTTGGCTGTGTATGTATGCCAACAAGCACCTACTGGCTGCAGAATCTGCCACAATGGCCATGGTAGGAGCACCTGCGGACTTGCCAATATGAAGAGGCCCAAGCACCCAGCAGGTGCCCCAGAGGGAGAGCAGATGTTCTCAATCAACGCCAGGGGTGGAAATGACCAAGTCACAAAATACCTCATACTAAAGACACATTTTCTATAGCTAGGAGCACTTGAAAGTCATACATCCTACTTTAGAAACTACTTTGGGGAAGAGGAGGCAAAGCACACCTGATTCTAATGTTGGACAGGATGTGAGCCACAGTCTCATCAGTCTGAGACATTATCCCGATAATCCCATACATACTTCCCTTAATGTAATTCTGACTTTTAGAAATCATAGTTGTTCAAGCCTACGTTGATTTGGGCATGAGCCTTTATTTTCCTTCTAAGTGTCTGGTGACGAATGAAGTAAAACACATAGAAAGAAACTCTTAAGAATGCTAAAAGCTCAGTCTTCTTCCTACCTGGAAAGTCAGAAGAATGAGAAATAGTTGTCTACTCACCGTGGAGCAAGCTTGTGGAGCTGAGCACCAGGAAATGAGCCCAGCACACCCTGTGCCTGCCTAACAAAGTTTCCAACTCACGTACTCAAGACCACAACTAACCAGAGTGAGCAGCTTTTTAATTTTTTTATTTTATTTTATACATATGAGTGTTTTGCCTGCATGTATGTAAGTGAACCCATGTCATGCAATACCTGCAGAGGTCAGAAGAGGGCATCAGATCCCCTGGAACTGGAGTTATGGATGGTTGTTAGCCACCATGTGAATGCTGGGAACAGAATCTGGGTCCTCTGCAAAGAACAGCCAGTGTCCTTAACTTCTGAGCCATCCCTCCAGCCCCTGAGAATGAGAAATTTTATTTACTCATTGTTTCTACATACATACTCCAAATTTTTACCAAAAATATACATGTTGTCAAAAATAATTACAAAGGCTGAATGAAACATGTCTGAAATATTATCAAATTATATGCACAGCATTCTTGAGAGACAGACATTAATAGGCATAAAAGGACTTTAACAGGAATAAATACATATATTAGTATATTAGGAATATAATAGCAAGCTATGGTGTACTTGTGTATCACATAAGATACACGAGTGGTAGATAGAAAATATATATATTCACCTTGTGGATATGTAATGTGTGTTTTTATGGTGCATTTTATGACACATGAGTGCAAAGTGGCTTGTAAACTCAAAGTCGATTATTCAACAAAATGAGAACACTTTTCAAATTCCCACAAACTCAAGGGCTGGGCCAGCGCAGCTAAGCATGAAGAACCAGCTCTAAGCGCTTGTGCTGTTCACATTCTCAGGTGTTGAAAGCAATTAAAAACAATTCACAATGCTTCACTCAAAATCCATAGACTACACTAACACCCGGACCCTGAAAAAAAAAAAAAGCATCCGTTTATTGTGAAGTAACTATAGGTTCACAGGAAGGGTTAAGGACAAAACAGAGGCCTGTGCACCCTTACCCAACTATCCCCAGCACTTACCTCTTACATAATTATGGTAGAGTGTCGAAGCCAAGAACTAAACAGCAAGGTGGCACGTGTGTATCTGTATGCCACTATCACAAGTGTGGATGTGTAACCACCAACACAAGCAAGGCTCGGTGTTGCCATCACTGCAAAGAGCTCCCTCTTGCTTTATCTTTTCTTCTTCCTCCCTCCCTCCATCCCTTCCTCCCTCCTTTCTTCCTTCCTTCCTTTCTTTTTTCTTTCTTTGAAACAGAGTCTCACATAATAGCCCAAGCTGGCCTCAAACTCAAAGCAATCCTCCTCCCCTTCCCAAGGGCAAGCATGATGGGGTGGGCCACCATAGCTGGATGCTGTTGATGTTTTTTTTTAAGTTTGTTGTTATTCTTGCGAGGAGCTCTCAAAGTAGTGGGCAGCCCTTGAAGTCCTCACATCCCTGTCTCTCCCTCATGAGTTATAGGATTACGGGAATGCACTGCCATGACCCACATTTCAAAAACATTTCTTTTGGGAAGCTATAGAGGATTGACTCTTTCAATGCTGGGATGATAACCAGGGCCCCACACCATCCAGGCAAGCATTCCAGCACCGGGTGAGACCCACAGTCCTGGAGATGCTCTTCCCACTTCCACGTCCTTGTTCACTGTTAGCGGGCAGAGCCTATGCTAGAGTGGGGCACACTCCCCTCCTGGACAGTGTGTCCTTTGAGTTCTCCTGTGAGGCAGATTCCTGCCTTAACCTCACCCATCCAGTCACCTCTTTTTTTGTTATTGCTGATGCCCCCCATCACCCCTGACTCTCACCGGCCTGTCCTCCACCTCCTGTGTGTAGAGAATAAATGGGGTAATATAGCATGAAACCACTTGAGTTTGTTCTTTTCACTGAACTTTGCCTGTTATTATCTGTTTCAACAGTTCCCTAAAGTGCACTTCTGGCTGTAGACCTTCCATTTTACTTAGCCATTCCCAAATGAGGGCCGTGTTGGTTACTTCCAGCTTTTGGAAAGTTACCATGATAAATTATGCATGAATGTTTTAATTCTTTTGTATAAGTGCCCAATAATGCAATTGTTGATTTATGTGGTAAATATCATTTAGGGTTTTTGTAAGAGATGAGGGATGGAGAGGAGTCCTGGTAAGCACTGTCTTCCGAATTTGACATCGCCATTGCAATCATGACCATACAGCAGCTAAGAAACACCCACATAAGAATATAATACATGGCGGGGCGGGGGTTGTCCGGAAGAAGGTGAACAGGAGTGGCAAACGGGGTAGCCGTGCTGACAAACGTTGCATTCATGTATCAAATGATCAAGCATTAAGCAAAACATAGTTTTTAAAGATTTCCAATCAGTTCTCTAGACTTTGCATTTTCTCCCACAATGCAGCAGAGATCCAGGTTCCTCCCCACCCTCAGCAACATGTGTTGCTGTCAGTAAGCTTTCCTTTAGCTAATGCAGCTGGTGTACAGTGAGGTCTTACTGCGGTGGCCATTTCACAGCGCCAGTGGCTCATGTCTCTTCCCATGTGATCACGTGATTTATCTGCTCTTGTTATATATGCTAACAAATTGTCTCTTCCTGTTTTTTTGCTTATTTTCTAATTGGATTCGTTTTCTTCAGGTTCCGTTTCAAGAGCTTTTTCTATGTTCTGTCTTTTGTCAGATGAGAGTTAGAAATGTCTCCTCCCAGTATGTAATTGGAAGTACACATGAAAATCTGAAGTTTACATATAGCATTAGAATTCAGTATTAGCTGCAGCCATTGTTTCAAGCCCAAACTAACAAAAGATTTTTTATTCGGACCTGCCAGCACATGGTGGTAATAACAAGGTGACAAAATGCAGTTGGACTTACGATTGCTTCTAGCCATCCTCAGGCAGCATGTGCCCTGCTGTCTGATCCAGTTTGTGCCAGGCACTCTGCTTCGGCTCTCACTAGACCCCAGTAGGGGTCTTTTGTTGACAGTCTCAGAGTAATGAAGTTTGCAAAATTGTTATAAAATTCATATGTGGAAAAATCATAAAATCTTCACCTCGTAACTCTCAAAGAATTTCTTAATGAAGTGCCTTGGCTGGCAGGAACAGTTCAAAATTATAACTTTAAGATTATGGAAGAAGGGTTGTGAAGAAGGAGCCGTTAAGAGCACTGGCTGCTGTTTCAGAGGACCTGGGTTCAGTACCCAGCACCCATATGGCAGCAAGGTATGGGGCTGGAAAGATAGCTCAGCAGTTAAGAGCACTGGCTGCTTTTGCAGAGGACCTGGGTTCAGTACCCAGCACCCACATGGCGGCTAACAACCATCTGTAACTCCAGTTCCCGAGGATCTGATGCCCTTTCCTAAGCTTTGTAGGTATTAAATGACACATTGTACTTACATACATGCAGACAGAACACTCATACAAAAAAATAAAGTTTTAAAAAATATTTTATTTACTGTTTTTATGTTTATGAGTATATTGCCTGCATGTGTGTGAGTGCACCCATGTCAAGCATGGCCACGGAGGTCAGAAGAGGGCTTCAGGTTCCCCTGGAACTAGAGTTAAGGATGGTTCATAACTGCCATGTAGGTGCTGGGAATTGAACCCAGGTCCTCTGCAAGAGCAAGTAGTGCCATCTCTCCAGCCCCACAAACAAATAATTTTTAAAAGAAAATAGAAGATAGGAATTTGTAATTTAGAAGCACTCCAAAGTTCCCAGAGAGAGCCAGGCGGTTTGCCAGACCCTCTTTATTCCTGTTCCTCCTGCTCCTCTTTCTGGAGTACGTTCTCTACCCTGTGTTCAGGTGGTCCCCAGGACCCCTCACATCCACACTTACTGCACTGCAGAGCTGTGTCTGTTTGCATGGAAAGCATTGGTTACAATGCAGTGCTGTGGTGCAGGTCAGTGACTCTGGGGGACAGCTGGGAGGCAGGGACTGCAGGGCTTCGCTGGGGTCCTGCTGATACCCACAGCTGTGTAAAGAGGACAGGGAGCTGAGTGGAGGCCGAGGTTGGACTGCAGTGTGGTTCCGGTAAGACTGTTTCCTGACTCCACATTCACTGCTGGCTGAAATTCAGTGGCTTTGGGGGTTTTTCATTACTTTTTTTTTTTTTTTCAATCAAGCACAGGGTCTTCTGTGACACACGCATCACACCTTCATGTGGACTAGACATTGAAGGCAGCTTGTTCTGAAAAGGAAGTTGGTTCTTGTCAAGACCAGGTTCTTCCACTGAGCTCAGAGTGAATGGACTGAGGGCGGTGGACGGCTCGCTGCTCCAGCTAGGCTTACATGTTCTTCGTTCCTCTGGCTCATCCAGGCAGTGTAGTTTAAACATGTGCTGCACCTCAGCCAGCGGTCACACACGTTTCTTTGGTTTTGTTTTGAGAGATTTTTTATTTAATTTTTTATTTGTATATATGTATGTATGTATGTATGTATGATGTGTGTGTGCATGTGTGTGTGTGTGTGTGTGTGTGTGTGTGTGTGTGTGTTGCCTGTGGAGACAAAAAGAGGGCATTGTATCCCCTGGAGCTGGAGTTCCATATGGTTGTGAGTTGCCAGACCTGGGTGATGGGATCTGAACTCGGTTCCTCTGCAGAAGCAGCAAGTGCTATTAACTGCCGAGCCAATTGGCCATGCGTATATATGTTTTCTATTGAATAAATTCAGTTTGTGCTTTTATATTGGGTAAAACTAAGTCCAGGTTCATGTTCATTCATGTTTTCTCCATAAACTATCTTTATGTCTGTGACCTGCGGTTGTTCTGTGCTGAGTATTTTATATATAAGAGGTCAGCAATGTGAAAAATGAAATTCAGTGGAAAAAACAGAATCTACTAATTCATCAGAATGTGAAGTTATCTCTGGGAGATGGCGTTACAGAAGAAATTCATTTGCTTTTTCACATCATTGACATTTATAGCTTTGGTAAAAATACAAATGTATTATTTTGATATTCAAAGAAGAAATGCCTATCTACTATGACATTATAGTTCCATTCACAAAGAATAAATATAGAGGGAGATGCATGACACCATATATTAAGGGCAATCCAGCACTTTCATCTTTTTCTATTTGGGTAGATTTTCCATAATGACTTTTTTATTAACTTATTTACTGTTTTTTACTTGTAATTTTACTAAGTTATAAAACCTATCATCCTATGTGAGTGGTTCTTGGATGCTGTCCTAGTTTGTCTCTCCATTGCTGTAACAAAACACTCTGACCAATACCAACTTGGGGAGGAAAGGGTTTATTTGTCTTACATCTCCCAGGTCACAGTTCATCAGGGAGCCCAAGTTAAGAACTCAGGGCAGGAACCTGGAAGCAGGAGCTGGAGCACAGACCATGGAGGAATGCTGCTTACTGGCTTGCTCCCCTGGCCCCTGCTCAGCCTGCTTCCTTATGCAACACAGGCCCACCTGCCCAGGGGTGGCACCACCCACAGTGGGCTGGGCCCTCCCACATCACTCAACAATCAAGAAAGTGTCCCACAGACATGGCCATAGGCCAGTCCAATGAAGGCAATTCCCCATTTGAGGCTCCCTCAACACAGGTGTGTCAAGTTGACACTAAAGCTATCCTGCACAATTGACCCCTTGTCAACTTGACACACAAACACATCACTATTAAACCATAACCTTTCCAATTCTTGACCCCAAGACACAATATTAACATTGTAATATCACAATATAAGAGAGTACAACCTTAAAAACCCCACAATTCTTAAAATCCAAACACTTAAAAGTCCATAGTCTCTTTCAAAAGTCTCTTAACTGTGGGTGGGCTTCTGTAAAATCCAAAACAAGCACTGTCTTATTTCAAAGGGAAGAATCGGGCACACCTAAGCAAAGCCAAAGTCCAGCAAAGTTGCTCAAGGCTGGACATCTGGGATTCACTAATGATCTTCTGGGCTCCAAAGGGTTCTGGCAGCTCCACTTCTCTGACTCTACCATCCACAGCACACACAGCTCGTCTCACAGACCCAGGCCAGCTCCATTCCACACCTACTGTGGTCTTTGGTGGTCATCCACAGTCCTGGCATCTCCAAAAAGTTGGGGTCTCCACTGACACTGAGGCTACACCTTCTCCAATGGTTTCTTGCCTCTCCAGGTGCAAAACCTCAGTTTCTCTCCATGACCCCTTCAATCCTGGGGTCTTCACTGCAACTGAAGCTGCACTTTCACCTATGGCCTTTCCTGGCCTCTCAGAGTGTCAAGCCTCAGCTGCTCTCTGTGATGTCTTCACGCTTTCAACACCAGAACCATGCAGGAGACTCAATACATTACCAAGTCCTGCTTCCAGCTTGAGACAGAGGTTTGGGTCCCCTCTGTGCTGACCCTGAGGAAATACCTCCCAGAAGACTCCACCACAGTGATGCTGGTCTCTTGTTACAGCTGATTTTTCAGCCCCAGCTAACCAGCATCAATTGTCCCAGTAAAGCAAATGTTTTACTTCAGGTTCTGGTCTCTTCTTAATCACAGCTGATTCTTCAGCCCCAGATGACCAGAACCCACAGATTCTCAATTCAAAACATCACACAAACAGCCCTGATAGTCTCTGCTTCCCTTTGAAGCTTCACAAGCCAGGCGTCCATCATCTACAACTCTTTCAGCATAACTGTTCCAAGCTCCACAGCAACAAACTCTGAGCACTCAATGGCTTTTCCAGCCCAAAGTTCAGAACGCTTCCACAATCCTCCTAAAAAATACCAAGGTCAGGTCTGTCACAGCAATAGCCCAGTCTCTGGTACCAAAACTTCTAAGCTAGCAGAGTGCAAAGTGGAGGGTACAGGAAGCAAAAATTTTCCTAGTGAGTCACTAGGGGTGATAGTGAGTGGAATCATTTCCACTTCCACCCCTTGATTCCTGGACCCATGAATCCTGGCTATAGGAGAAACTGTACCATATATTGGGCACTGATTCAAAGCATACACTGCCTTCTGGAGAACCCTGCCCCAGCCCTCCAGGTTATTGCCACCTAATTGGCAATGTAACTGTGTCTTTAAGAAACCATTCCATTGTTCTATCAAGCCAGCTGCTTCAGGATAGTGGGGAACATGGTAAGACCAGTGGATTCCATGACCATCGGCCCACTGTTGCACTTCTTTAGCTGTGAAGTGAGTTCCCTGGTCAGAAGCGATGCTGTACGGAATACCATGATGGTGGATAAGGCATTCTGTAAGTCCCTGAATGGAAGTTTTGGCAGAACCATTATGTGCAGGAAAGGCAAATCCATAACCAGACTAAGTGTCTATTCCTGTAAGTTCAAAACGTTGTCCCCTCCAAGATGGAAGTGATCCAATGTAGTCAACCTGCCACCAGGTTGCAGCCTGGTCACCACAGGGAATCGTGTCATATCAGGGGCTCGGTGTCGGTCTCTGCTGTGGCAGATCTAGCACTCAGCAGCAGCTGTAGCCAGGTCAGCTTTCATGAGAGGGAGTCTATGCTGTTGAGCCCCTGCACAACCTCCATCTCTGCCACCATGGCCACTTTGTTCATGGGCCCATTGAACAATGACAGGGATAGCTGAAGAAAGAGGCTGACTATCCACAGAGCAGGTCATCCGATCTACTTGATTATTGAACTCATCTTCTGCTGAAGCCACCTTTTGATAAGCATTTACATAAGATAGAAGTATGTTCACATCCTTTGCCCATTTGGAGAGATTTATCCACATACTTCTTCCCCAAATGTCTTTCTCACCAATTTTCCAGTCATGCTCCTTCCAAGTCCCTGACCATCCAGCCAAACCATTGCTACAGCCCACGAATCAGTGTATACTCACACTTCTGGCCATTTATCCTCCCAAGCAAAATGTACGACCGTGTGCACTGCCCGAAGTTCTGCCCACTGTGAAGACTGTCCTTCCCCAGTGTCCTTCAGGATTGTTCCAGAAACTGGTTGTAATGCCGCAGCTGTCCACTTCTGAGTAGTGCCTGCATAGCATGCAGAACCACCTGTAAACCAAGCCTTAGTCTTCTCTTCCTCAGTCAACCGATCATAGGGCACACTCCGTGAAGCCATAGGTGCATGCTTGAGAACAGGAGGCATTTTAACAGGAGTAGGAACCATAGGCATTTGGGCAACTTCTTCTTGTCACTTGCTTGTGCCCTCCAGGCCTGCTCAGGCCCAATCACATATATACCACTTCCATTTGATAATGGATTGTTGCTGTGCATGGCCTATTTTATGGCTTGGAGGGTCAAATACCACCCAGCTCATGATGGACAGCTCCGGTCTCATGGTGACTTGGTGGCCCATTGTCAAAAGTTCAACTTCCACTAAGACCCAATAGCAGGCTAAGAGCTGTCTCTCAAAGGGAGACTAGTTGTCCGCAGATGAAGGCAAAGCCTTACTCCAAAATCCCAATGGCCTCTGCTGTGATTACCCTGTGGGGGCCTGCCAGAGACTCCAACAGCATCTCTATCTGCCACTGATACCTCAGGCACCATCAGGTCTCCTGGATCATATGGCCCAAGGGGGAGAGCAGCTTGCACAGCAGCCTGGACCTGTTGAAGGGCCTTTTCCTGTTCCAGGCCCCACTCAAAGGTAGCTGCCTTCCGAGTCACTTGATATATGGATCATAGTAACACACCCAGATGAGGAATGTGCTGCCTCCAGAATCCAAACAGGCCCACCAAGCATTGTGCTTCTTTCTTGGTGGAGGGAGGGGCCAAGTGCAATAATTTATTCTTCACCTTAGAAGGAATGTCTCTGCGTGCTCCACACCACTGAACTAGAAATTTCACTGAGGTAGAAGGCCCTTGAATTTTGGTTGGGTTTATTTCCCATCTTCTCATGCGCATATGCTTTACCAACAAGTCCAGACTGTCTGCTACCTCCTGCTCACTGGATCCAATCAGCATAACATC
>NW_008352752.1:386850-389033 GCF_000622305.1 Nannospalax galili | reverse complement strand
CCATTGTGGAGGATTTGGTGTTGCACTGCCAATCCACTCAAGCATACCAATTTGCCTGAACCTTACAATCCCTTCATCAACACTAAGCCAAGGGATATCAGGTATTTCCAGCTCTCTTTCAGTAGGCCATCTTTTGATAAATACCTCAGCCAACCAATCAAATAAGCTTTTAACACCCTTTTTAACTGCATGAGCTTCCATATTAAACCTAGAATCTCCAGTCAGGGGGCCCATGTCAATAAACTCATCCTGATCCAATTTTATGTTCCTTCCACCATTATCCCATACCCTTAAAATCCATTTCCAGACATATTCATTAGATTTCTGTTTGAAAGAATTAGCAAATTCACTAAGTTCTTTAGTTGTGTAGCGCACCTCCTCATGAACAACACTTTCTATCTCTCCTCTAGGAGCCTGCTTAGCTTTGAGTCTGGTTATAGGTCTAGAGGCAACAACAGGGCTCTGAGGGACATGAGTTTTGTCTTGCTGAATGGGATTAACTTCCTCAATGGGATTAGTTGCCTCAGGCAAGGGTGGGGAGGGTGGGTCTGCTGAGGGTGGGGAGATTAATTCATCAGGGAATCAAATTCCTCAGAGTCTGAGGATTCAAAACCCTCAGCCTCCTCAGGGTTCTCCCATATCTCCATCCCATTCTCAGTACAATTTTTGTCCTAGTTTGTCTCTCTATTGCTGTAACAAAACACTGACCAATACCAACTTGGGGAGGAAAGGGTTTATTTGTCTTACATCTCCCAGGTCACAGTTCACCAGGGAGCCCAAGTTAAGAACTCAGGGCAGGAACCTGGAAGCAGGATCTGGAACACAGACAATGGAGGAACTCTGCTTACTGGCTTGCTCCCCTGGCCCCTGCTCAGCCTGCTTCCTTATGCAACACAGGCCCACCTGCCCAGGGGTGGCACCACCCACAGTGGGCTGGGTCCTCCCACATCACTCATAAAGAAGATGCCCCTCAGACACGGCCACAGGCCAGTCCAATGAAGGCCATTCCCCAATAGAGGCTTCCTCAACCCAGGTGTATCAAGATGACACTAAAGCTATCCAGCACAGATGCTAATAGATATACTTTACTGGGTTAGAGATAATTGCTTTACTCATTTATTGTTGCATTTACTCAAATTTGGGTCTTCAATTTTGTTCCATTGATCTATGGGTCGATTTTTGTGCCAGTACCATGTTGTTTTTATGACTATAGCTCTGTAATACAGCTTAAAATCTGGTATAGTAATCCCCCAGGCATTGCTCTTTAGTGCTCAGGGTTGTTTTGGCTATCAGAGGTCTTTTGTGCTTCCATATGACTCTTAGGATCGTTTTCTTCCAATTCTGTGAAAAATGTCATGGGGATTTTGATTTGCATTGTGTGGAATCTATAAATGACTTTTGGTAGGATGGTCATTTTCACAATATTATTTCTTCCAATCCATGAGCATGGGAGGTCCTTCCTTCTTCTGATGTCTTCCTCAATCTCTTTCTTCAAAGATTTAAAGTTTTCATTGTAGAGCTCTTTACCATGTGTTTGGTCAGGTTTAGTCCGAGATATTTTATTTTTTTTTTGCAGCTGTTGTGAACGGGAGTGTTTCCATGTGCTCTTTCTCTGATTGCTTGTTATTGGTCTATAGAAAGGCTACAGACTTTTGTAGGTTAATTTTGTAACCTGCCACTTTACTGAACGTGTTAATAATTTCTAGGAGTTTTCTGGTGGAATTTTTGGTGTCAGATATAATATATCATCTACAAAAAGGGATAATTTGATCTCTTCTTTCCCAATTATCACTCCTTTAATTTCCTGCTCTTGTCTTATTGCTCTTGCAAGAGTTTCAAGCACTATGTTAAAGAGAAGTGGAGATAGTGTACAGCCTTGTCTGGTTCCTGATTTCAATGAGAATGCTTCCAGTTTTTCTCCATTTAGAATGATGTTGGCTGTGGGTTTATTATATATGGCTTTAATTATGTTGAGGTATGTTCCCTCCAGTCCAGTTCTCTCTAGGACTTTGAACATTAATGCATGTTGAATTTTGTCAAAGGCCTTCTCTGCATCTATTGAGATGACCATGTGGTTCTTTTCTTTGAGCCTATTTATATGATTTATGATATTTATTGACTTACCTATATTGAACCATCCCTGTATCTCTGGTGTAAAGCTGACTTGATCATGGTGGATGATC
>NW_008352752.1:385330-386612 GCF_000622305.1 Nannospalax galili | reverse complement strand
TTACTGTTTCAATTTCCTTATGTGTTACTGGCAGTTTAAGCTGTTAATCTCTTCTTGGTTTAGTTTTGGTGGTTCCCATGCTTTTAGAGACCAGTCCATTTCATTTAGTAGCGTATAGGTTTTTAAAGTATTCCATTATAATGTTCTGGATCTTTTTGGTGTCTGTTGTGATGTTTCCCCTTTCACCTCTGATTTTGTTGATTTGGAGGGACTCTTTCTTTCTTTTGGTTAAGTGGGCTAGTGGTCTGTCAATTTTATCTTTTCAAAGAATCAGCTCTTAGATTCGTTGATTCTTTGTATTGTTTTCTTTGTTTCAATTTCATTAATTTCTGCCCTGATTTTTGTTATTTCTTCTTGTTTGCTGGGTTTGGGTTTCATTTGCTGTTGCTTTTCAACTGAGTTGAGTTGCAATGTTAAGTCATTTATTTGTATTCTTTCTGATTTTTTGATGAAGGCACTTAGAGCTATAAACTTCTCTCTGAGGACCACTTTCAGAATGTCCCAGAGGTTTTGTTGTGTTGTATTGTCCTTTTCATTTAGTTCCAGGAACACTTTTATTTCTTTCTTAATTTCTCTTTGACCCATTCATCATTCAGGTATGTGTTGTTAAATCTCCATGTGTTCATGTAGTGATTACGTATTCTTCTGGTGTGGATTATAAGTGTTATTGCATTGTGGTCTGATAGAATGCATGGAATTCTTTCAATCTTTTTGTATTTGTTGACATTTGTTTTTTGGCCCAGTATATGGTTGATTTTGGAGAAGGTTCCATGGGGTGCTGAGTAGAAAGTATGTCCTTTGGTGCTTGGGTGGAATACTTGGTAGATGTCTGTTAAGTCCATTTGATATATGGTATTGTTTAATTCAGATGTCTCTGTTAACTCTCTGCCCTCTTGACCTATCTAATGGAGAGAGTGGGGTATTGAAGTCCCCTACTATTAATGAGTTGGGATTAATCTGGGTCTTAAAGTCCTGTAGTATTGTTTTTATGAAGTTGTGTGCACCAGAGTTTGGTGAATATATGCTCATGATTGTAATATCTTCTTGATTCATTGTTCCTTTGATTAGAATGAAGTGGCCCTATTTATCTCTTCTGATTAGTTTTAGTTTAAAGCCTATTTTGTCAGATATTAGAATTGCTATGCCTGCTGTTTTCTTAGTACCATTTGCTTGGTATATTTTTTTCCATCCCTGTCTGTCCTTGAAAGTGAGATGAGTTTCTTTCAGACAACAAATAGATGGGTTTTGTTTCTTAATCCATTCATATAGTCTGTGTCTTTTG
>NW_008352752.1:380225-384514 GCF_000622305.1 Nannospalax galili | reverse complement strand
CATCCACTTTATCTTCCAGTCTTGATACTCTGTTTTCCATTCGTTCATCCTGTTGGTGATGCTTTCTCATGTCATTTCTAATTGGCTTACTGAGTGTTTCATTCCTTCTTCATTTCAGCCTGAGTAGTCTTCAATATTTCTAGCTCTTTTCTGAATTCATTCAGAAGTTTATCCCTATCCTCCTTCAGTTCTTTGATTTGTTCGTGTGTTCTTTAAATTCACTGAATTCTTTTATTGTGTTTATGATTGTTCAATTCAGTGTCCTGGGTTATCTCTAGGGGGTTCTCCTTGTGGAACTCTTCTACAGGATTGGTGGAGTTTGGTGGGGACATAGTGTTTTGGCTTTCCATTTTATTATTCTTTTCATTGTGATTTTGGCATCTGAATTTCTTTTGTTGTTTATGATTCAGATATGAGAATTGAGAGATCAAGCCTTCAAGTTTAGGTCTGCTTCTTTTTGTGAACTTTATGTGTCTTTGTGGTTTACTTTTTGGGCATGAAAAGCTGGTTTGTCTAAGCTTCTGGTTCTCTCTTTTGATTTTATATTGGAATGGCCAGATTGCTTTTTTCTCCAGGAGTTCCCACAGAGACCCAAGTCAGATGAGGATCAGATGCTCTCAGGCTTTCTTCTAAGGTCTGGATCCCTCCAGGAAAGATTTTGGCCCCAGGAATTTGGGGGTTGGACTGGCCTGGGAGCCGGGCCCAGGACAGATGCTGGTCTGGGGCAGCTGGTGGCCTTGCCACCCCGAGATGTGAAGGCAGATGGGGGCGGGAAGTTGCCCAAAGAACTCCAAGGGACTGCACTGGGGAGCTGGATTGGTCCCAGAGGGAGAGGCCTGTGGGTTGGAGAGAGGTTAAGGTTTTTTGGTTTTTTTTTTTAAGGAATATTTATGGACTTCCACAAAAAAATCAGTATTTAATAAAATGATCATTTGACCTTTTAGTTTAATATTTATTAATCCATGTGTTTTCATTATGTGTCTGCGGGTTGATGCCCCCTGACTGCAGGTACCCACAGAGGCCAGAGGTGGGTGTCAAATCCTCTGGAGTTGGAGTTACAAGTGGTTGTGAACTACATGACATGGGTGCTGGGAACTGAACTCAGGTCCTCTGGAAGAGAAGCAAGTGCTCTTAACAGCTGAGCCATCTCTCCCGCCCCTGATCCTTCTACTTAAATACACATGTTGATTATCTAGAAATCCCCTGAGATAGAACAATCCTTGGTTCTACAGCTTGTATGAGTGTGGCATAATTTTTTTCTTCTTTAAAAAATTTTTTTAATTTTACTTATTTTTATTTTATGTGTATGCCTGTATTGCCTGCATGTAGGTAAGTGCACCTGTGTTGTACAATGCCCACAGAGGTCAAAAGAGTCTGTCAGATCCCCTGGGACTGGAGTTACAGACAGTTGTTAGCTGCCATGTAGGTGCTGGGATTCGAACCTGGGTCTTCTGCAAGAACAACCAGTGTTCTTAACTGCTGAGCAATCTCTCCAGCCCCCGACTGTGGCATAATATTAAATTTTCTTTTATGCTCAGTTTGCGGACATTTTGTTGAGGATTTTCCCACGCACCTTCGTAGGCAACATGGTACATGGCTTTCATTTCTTTCTTTTTTTTTAAATTAAATGAGGTTTTAACGTTTAAAAAAGATCTCCACTTCATTGTTAAAATACACAGTTTCATACAGAAAAATTCATTTTAAGGCAATTGACATTGAGACATTTTCACATGCATTTCTAATCTCTATATAGATGACTATTACTGGTCACAGTCGCTTACTTTCTGAGTTCCTTGGCATCTGATCATTTCTTTCTTTTTCTGCTATACTTATCTAATTTGGGCACCAGATATTTCCAGAGCTGTATGTTAAATTCCAAAATTTTCATGCTTTTTTGTTCTCAAAAGCTACTAACAATTATTTGTTCCTAAACTGGGCATATTGACACATGCCTGTGATCCCAGCACTTAAGAGGTGGAGGCAGGAGAACTATTTGTTTGTTAAGTTTCATAGCATTGGCCTTTGGAAGTGCCTGAAATAGGCCTCAGATCGGAGATGCGCATGGTGTGGTCTTTCTGTTTCCTCACCTGTTCAGGGACATGATTCTTTCTATATTTTAATATTCATTTAATCTAATATCTATGCAAATAAAATTTTGTGAAAATTCGTTCACAATTTTTATTATATTTATCCATTTATTTATGAGTGTTTTCCATGAATGTATGCATATTAGTGCACTATAAATAAGCAATTTCCACAGAGCCCAGAAGAGAGTATTGGATCCCCTGGAACTGGAGTTACAGACAGTTGTTAGCTGCAGTGTGCTGGGTGCTGGAAACGAAACCCAGGTCCTCTGCAAGACCAGGCAATACTCTTAGCTGCTGAACTCTCTCTGGCCCCATAATCTCATTATTTTTCTAAGCTCTAATTGTTTAGTCCTATTTCTATTCTATTTTTTAAATGTATTTATTGTATATATGTGAGAGTTTTACTTGTATGTGTGTAAGTGCAGTAACATGTGTAATGTCCACAAAGGCCAGGGGAGGGCATTGGGTCCCCTGGAACTGGAGTTATGGACCATTGTTAGCCCCCATGTGGGTGCTGGGAACCAAAGCAGGGCACTTGCAAGAGTAGACAATGCTCTTAACCACTGAGTCATCTCTCCTGGCCCCTCTGTTATTCTTAATATTGAATTCCTTCGATCTTTTTCCCATAATACAGTTGCCAGGTGTAATTATTTTTCTTTGTTTGATTTAACTGACCACACATAAAAATTTTGTTTCCTATTTCATTTATGTCTAATTCCTATAATAACCTAATTTATTATTATTTTCTTTTATAAATGACTACATTCTTTTGTGACAAAAATTCTGCATATTTTACATTTTAAACATCTATTTTGTCCTATGTATTGGATATTTATATATAGTAGCTTTCCAATTCATGTGTATTAAGTATTAATTTTTCTCTGATCATATCCCTTATGTATGGATACAAATATGGTTAGAAAGATTATTTTATTTTTAAAATATTTTTTTCATTTCTAAAAGATTGTATATGCATTTAACAATTTTACTTGAAACTGGGAATTTACAGAATGCAAAAATTTCAAATGGTAAGAGTTTGAACCATTAGAAGAAACATATTTTTCACCCACATTATTTCTATTTTGGAGGGAATATTTCTGTAATTGCCTTTGCTAAACATAATCAACTTCCAAATGTTCCTAATGCATTGTGTGCCAAGACCATGCTGTTTTTATTACTATAGCTCTGTAATATAGTTTCAAATCTTGTATGGCAACTCTTCAAGCGTTATTCTTTTTGCACCAGAGTGCTTTGGCTATCTGGGGGTCCACATGAGTTTTAAGATGCTTTATTTTTCCATTTCTGTGAAGAAGAGTCTGGAGCAAAGTATTCCAAGTTCTAAATGATCATAGATGCCAACCCAGAATTCCTTATCCAGCAAAACTGTCTATCATAGTCAAAGGAAAAAGAAAAATCTTCTATGATATGAATAGGCTGAAAGAATTTATGCCAGACCAGCCCTACATATATGCACAAAGCAATACAAAGAACTGAAGAAAGGAATGACCACACCCAGAAGGCTGCAGAAAGAAAACAAATGAAGGTATAACTGTGGAAATGCAAAATATGACTATCAGACCACAACACAATAAAACTTAAAATCAAGAGCAAAGGAAGCTTTTGTAACTACATGAACTCCCAGAGATTAAACAACACACTTCTGAATGATGAATGGGTCAAAGAAGAAATCCAGAGAGAAATAAAAGTTTTCATGGAACTAAATGAAAATTAGAACAGAATAAAACAAAACTCCTGGGACACTTTAAAAACAGTCCTGAGAGAGAGGTTTATAGCTCTGAACACCTACATTAAAACATCAGAAAGAGCAAAAGTAAATGACTTAATGCTACAACTCAAGAATCTGGAAAAGCAAGAACAAACCACACCCAGCAGATGAAAGAATAAAAATCAGAGTAAAAATCAATGAAATATAAACAAAAGAATGCAGAGAATCAATAAATATAATGGCTGCTTCTTTGAAAAGATAGATAAGCTAGAGAGACCTTAGCCCAGCTAACTAAAAGAAAATAAAAGCAAACCAAATCAACAAAATCAGAGAAGAAGAGGGAGATCTTCTCATGGCCACCAAAGTAATAGAGAACGTTATAAGGGAATACGATAAAATCCTATACTCCAAAAGAAATGAATGTATTTCCAAATTCATTGAAACCACCCAGACTAAATAGACCCATAACGAATCAG
>NW_008352752.1:339902-379646 GCF_000622305.1 Nannospalax galili | reverse complement strand
CCAAGCTCTCGCACTATTTCCAGCACTTGTTTAACGTTTCCTGAGCTTTGGAAGGGGTTATATAGAAAAAAAAAAAAAAAAAAAAAACTCACCCAGGTCCAGGTCCAAATGGATTCACAGCAGAATTTTACCAGACAGCCAAAGATCTAAGAGAATACTGCTTAAATTATTCAAGAAGATAGAATCAGAGGGAGAACTCCCAAAGTCTTTCTATGAAATCAGTATCACTCTAATATCAACACCAGGTAAAGACAAGAACAAAAAGAAAACCATAGGCCCGTATCCCTAACAGCCATAGATACAAAATGCTCAACAAAATACTTTCAAACCACATATGGACATAGCAAAAAGATCATCCACCATGATCAAGTTTGCTTTATTTCAGGGATGCAGGGATGGTTCAACACATGCTAAGTCAATAAACATAATAAATTTTACAAAAGGATATAAAAACATGTCAATAGATAATGAAAAGGCCTTTGACAAAATTCAGCATGCATTCATGATAAAAGTCCTAGAGGGAATTGGACTAGAGGGAACATACCTCAACATAATTAAAGCTATGTACAACAGACCCACAGCCAACATCATTGTAAATGGAGAAAAACTCAAAGCAATTCCATTAAAATCAGGAGCCTGACTAGACTGCCCCCTTCCCCATGCCTTTTCAATACAGTGCTTGAAACTCTAGCTGAGCAATAAGACAAGCGAAGGAAATTAAAGGGATTCTAATTGGAAAAGAAGAGCTCAAATTATCCTTGTTGCAGATGATATGGTATATTATCATAAGAGATCCCCAGAATTTCACCTGATCACATCTAGAAATGATCAATACTTTCAACAAAGTGGCAGGATATAAAATCGGCTTACAAAAATCAGTAGCCTTCCTTTATACCCAAAGCGAAGAATCAGAGGGAGAAATCAAGGAAACACTCCCATTCACAGTTACCTCGAAAAAATAAAATATCTAGGAATAACCCTAACCAAGAACATTAAAGATCTCTACAGTGAAAACTTTGAGTAACACAGCAAGGGATAGCAGTGGGGAAACTGAGCAAGAATAAAATCTTTTTATTCAAACAAACAAAAAGAATGCAGTGGAAACTTTGATTGTCATTGCCTCAGATCCATAGATGGCTTTTGGTAGGATGGTCATTGTCGCAATATTAGTTCTACCAATCCATGAGCTCAGAAAGTCTTTCCATCTTCCGGTGTCTTCCTCAGTTTCTTCAGAGATTTAAAGTTTTCGTTGTAGAGATCCTTCACTTCCCTGGTTAAGTTATTCTGAGATTTCTTTCTGAGGCTGTTGTGAATAGGAGGTTTCCAGGGTCTGTCTCCGCATGCTTGCGGTTTGTGTGTAGAAAAGCTACTGATTTCTGTAAGTTGAGTTTCTATCCTGCCACTTTGCTGAAAATGATCATTTCTAGAAGTTTTTTGGTGGAATTTTGGGAATCCCTTACGATACCATATCATCTGTAAGTGGGAATAATTCTTCTCCTATCTGTATCTCTTGAATTTCATTCTCTTATCTTAAGGCTGTAGCTTGGGCTTCAAGGAGTGAGGATAGTGGTCAGCCCTGCCTCATTCTTTAATTGCTTCAAGTTTTCTCAATTTAGGATGATACTGGTGGTGGGTTTGTCATACAGAGCCTTTCCCATGTTGAGGTATGTTTGCTCCAATCCTGTTCCCCTAGGACTTTATCAGGAAAGCATGCTGGGCTTTGTTGTAATATGAATTCTGCATTCAACAGGGATTTTAAATTTTGTTTGTTTGCTTTTTTTCTTGGTACTGAGGCTAGTTGCATGCTAAGTGCTCACCACTGGACTATATCCCCAGTCCTCTCAGGTGATTTAAACCCCTTCACTGTGACTTTGGATTTTCAAACTTTTCATGTTTCTAGAAATCTTTTTCTCTTTGTTCTTTGGTTCAGAACATACAAGTTCCTGATTTTTATTGTAATTTTGAATGTGAGCTCTTTCTTCCCCATCTTGAACCCAAAATCTGCATTAAATTTCCATAAGGACACGTGCATCACTTTGAAAAGCGTGTGTAAACAGGGATCTGAGGGAACATGAGGAAAGGAGCCTCCTGTGACAGTGAGAAGAAATGTCCCTCTGGGTGGAGCAGAAAGCTGGCCCATCTGAGGAAAAGGCCGTCCAGGAGGCGTCCTCAAAGCGTGCTCAGAGCAGCAAGGAGCTCTCCCAGTAGGGGAAAGTGCAGGAGGCGCTGCCGGGGCCACTGAGAATTCAGACACCCCTTGATAGCTCTGCGCATCTGACAGAGTCCACAGCAACTGCAGGTTTCTTTTCAGGACTTAGTGGGCACCAAACCCAAGTTCCTGACGTAGAGCTGGCGGTAGAGCTCGCGTAGAGCTCGAGGGGTCGTAGGTCTTCTCACCCAGATGGTGTTTTGCTGAGAAGTCCTGACTTAGTGGAATGGAGTAATGCTTAATCCATAACTAATAGTCTTCCGTGTCTGTGTGTACATATGTGTGTGACTGTGTGGATGTATGTATGCATGTGTGTGCATGTGTATGCATCTGTCTATGTCTGTGTGTATATATGCGTGTTTGCATGAGTGTGATTTTACATATGTGTGAGTGTATGCATGTGTGTACATGTGTGTCTATGTTTGCGTGTGAGTTTGTGTATGTGTGTGAGAATGTGTGTTTTTGTGTATATTTGTGTATGGCTGTGTATGCATTATGTGAGTGTATGTGCATATGAGTGTGGATGTGTGTGTAAGTGCCTGTGTGTACATGTTTATGCATGTGTGAGAGTGTGTCCACATGCAAGTGTTTGTGTGTGCATTTGTGTGTGTGTTTGCGTGTGTGTTTAGTTGGTGGTCCTGGGGACTGAATCAGGGTTTGGCCATGCTAAGCATGTGCGCTACCACTCCAAACACTGCTTCATAATTTTGGAACTTAGGTATTTTCCTTAAACTCTGTTGCACATCTGTGTTTTCTCTGTACCAGCCTATCAGAGCTGCAAACTCAAAGGACCAGCAGTTCCTTTCTGTCTGACTTGTACATAGAAGGCTAATACTGTGTTCATGAGATATGCCTGTATTAACAAGCAGGGGTTATTTCTTTCACCCTATGCACAGAAGTCCAGTTCGATGGGCTTACAACGCTCTTCACCGCACTTCGGGCTTCTTTGCAATTATTTATAAACATTTAATTTCCTTTTAGTTATGCACAAAAGTATATACCTATATCATGTACACACATATGTGTTACATGTGTCACGTATGGATGTTATAAATGTCATGAAATAGTTTGTATATATAGTATTAAAGAATGAGTTGCTCTATAAATTATTTTCACTTTTCCCTGTTTCTGTAATGAGGAACAATTCAAGACCCTGCTAAATGTGAGGTTTTAGGCCCCGTAAGCAGAATGGTTCTTCAGAGCCAATAATGGAAGGGTCAATTGTAGCTACAAATTTCAGGGAATGTATTTCTCTTCCACTTACAGCCAAAACTAAGGCAAACATGCTTCTTTGACTTTCCCTTTGTGTGCCCCCTTTTATAAAGATGATAAAATTACCAGTGTTTGAATTGGAAAATCTCAGCTATTAATTAGATTTTCTATGAGGAGGAAATTGGCTTACTGTCACTCAGAGTAGCTTTGGAATTCTCCTTCGCAGTTTGAAAACCACTGAAACAGCACAAGCAGCCTGCTGACCTTGCCACACACCTACAGACATTGTCCAAGAGCTTGGGCTGCTTGTAGATTTAAATACGCCGAAAGTTACTCCTACTCTAGTAATAATCATGTTTAATTATAATTTGAAAGAATTCTGGCCTGGGCATGTTGACACGTGCCTTTAATCCCAGCACTTGGGAGGCAGAGGTAGGAGGATCTTTGTGAGTTCAAGGCCGGCCTTATCTACATAGTGAGATCTAGGCCAGCTGGGACTACAGGGAGACCCTGTCTTAAAAAGACCAAAAAAAAAAAAAAAAAAAAAAAAAAAAAAATTAAAAAAAAAAAAAAAAAAAAAAAAAAAAAAGAGAGAGAATTCTGATAGAATAAAAAAAATTAACACAAAAAGACAATTTGAACATTTAACAATTACAGTGAAATAAGCATTTCCATTTTGTTGGTTTTAATCTGCTTTTAGTAATTTGAATCTATAATAATATAGCATATTCTATTTATTTTTTAAATATTTATTTTTATTTCTTATGTGTATGAATGTTTTGCCTGCATGTATGTCAGTGTGCCATGTATGTGCATTGACCATAGAGGCCAGAAGAGGACATCAGAATCACTGGAACTGGAGTTACAGGTAGTTGTAAGCCACCATGTGGGTTCTAGGAAATCAAGCCAGGTCCTCTGCAAGAGCAGCCAGTGTTCTTAACCTCTGAGCCATCTCCCTAACCCAGCATATTTTAGTTTTCAATTTTTGAAGGTATGAAACAAAAAGAAACAAACCCATAACATCATCATATTAGACTTTTGCAAGCAATAAACATCCTATACATGGGTCATCAGATCATCCCAGAGTGGAGTGTGGGATGCCATGGAATGACCATTTAGTCCTGTAGTTCCCTGGAGCCCAGGCTCAGCTGGGCATCCTTCTGTACCAGGCTCCTGAACATTGCCCAAGGGTCACAGGGGGATGTGCTGCTATTTGTGAGGGGAGCAGGAGCTTCAGACCACTCAGGCTCCACTGGGCTCTGCTCAGCAGCTGCATGACCTGTGCCAGGGCTCCAGCCCTTTAGTAAGTTCACCGGTATGTGGAGGGCTGCAGTACATATGCTGGGGGTGGCGCAGTGATTAACTGAAATAATAACCAAAGATCCAGCATGGCACCATGAAAGGTAGACATGTCATCTCCAACACAGAGCTAAACCACATTATTTGTTTGAGTATATATGAACCAGAGATTCACAACACTAGAGAGTTGATGAAATGTAAGAAACAGTGTTTATTTTCTTATATTTTAATAATTGTAATATAGACAAAATGTATTTATGTTGAAATTGTCTGTTGACTCATTGACAAAATGAGATGAAATGTTCCTTAATGTAATATAAACACTGTTTCTTTTGGACAATACTACTTTGGAAAGAAAGATTATAGCTGGATCCTTGCCTGAGGTTGGAAAATATAGTCCAGTTGGATTAAAGATTTAAATGTCAAAATGTTTGCAAGTGAAGGGCGACAGATCAGTAGAAACATGCAGTGATGTTTTTAAAACTGTCTTTGTGTGGAGCTGGAGACATGGCTCAGTAGCTAGGAGCACTCACTGCTCTTCCAGAGGACCAAGGTTCCATTCCCAGCACCCACTTGACAGCTCTGTCACCCTCTCCCGGCCTCCATGGGCCCCACACACATGCAAGTAAACATAGTGGCAATCCAGATACTTGTGCAAATAAAAATAGATCATTTTTTAAAAATAAACTTTGTCTGGAGAAAACTTGGGCTATTTGTCCTTGCTACTTTTCTATTGCTGTGATAAAACACTGCCCAAAACCAACTTGGGGAGGAAAGGGTTTGTTTCACCTTACACTCCATCATCGGGGAAAGCCAGGCAGGAGCTCAGGGCAGGAACCCAGAGGAAGGAACTGAGGCACGGTGCTGCTTACCAGGCTTGCTTCCCTGCTCTGTGTTCAGCCTGCTTTCTTATACAACTCAGGACCACCTGCCCAGGGGTGGCACCGCCCACAGTGGGCTAGGCCCTCCATGAATGGCTCACAAACATGGCCACAGTCCAATCCAATCAAGGAACTTTCCCAATTGAGGCTCCCTCTTCCCAGGTGTGTCACATTGACCACTAAAGCTGTCCAGGATACTATTCAAGACATAATGTTTAGTCACCAAATTTAGATAGATGGATAAGTTTGAAAACATAAAATTTTAAGTTTTAAACTATATAAAGTACAAAGTCAAGTATTACAATTTTTAACTACATATATGACAAGAAATGGCTTTTAGCATTCAAAGAGCTGTTATTAAAAAGTACTAACAATTTAAAACATGGCGAGTAATTGACTTCATCAAAACTTTTGTTTAAATAAATATTTAACTATGTGTTCATTCACATTTGTGATTTTTAAAATGTAATAATACAATATTTTTAGCCATTAAGATGCTAAACAATACTCACGTGATATTTGTAGTTTGGATGTGTGTGGTAGATAAGGCATATCTATGAACTTGCTTTGATTATAAATTGCTGAATGAAACTTGGAATAGCAATACAAAAAAAATTAAATATACATACTTTCTCCTGGTAGTTAATTTACTGAAAGTCTTGGGCCTGAAACAAAAATAGTTATAAATATGGCTTTCATGTTTATATTAGAAATTATTTGGGAAAAATCAGCTTTTTAAAAATGTTGAATAGAGTTCAACATTTTTCATGATTGTGGTGTGGAAGAACAGGATGGGAAAGGAATTCTTCATGCTTGGCTGAGCCCTTGAGGGCTCTTCTGTCCTCATGCAAATTTTGTGTTAATGCCTAAAAATCAATGCAGGTGGTACAACAATGACATATCCGTAAACTGTAATGAACTAAAATTAAATTAAGCTTCCTCAGGAGCAAGCAGATAATCTTAGGTGTTTGAAAATATATACAGCACTGTGTGCTAGCAAGTAACCCATCAGAACTCGCTATCCTCACGTTGAAATGATGCACTCTTTGATGCCTGACGAGTCCTATTTCCCTCCAGACAGAGCCAAAGGAAGATCAAGGGCAGGGACCCACTTTGACTCAGCCCGAAGGCGGAGCCGAGCTGTCCTTTATCACATCTCAGGACACCTGCAAAGAAGAGAAAAGAACAAACTGAAAATAAATAATGTAGGTGATGTGCGTACACTGCGGACATGAGTCTCCCTGGGAAATGGTGTTTGATTCACGGAAGGAAGGCTCCAGTGACTCCTCCTGGCCTCCTTAGACTCTTCTCACATTGGTTTGCACATCCCTATAAATAACAAACTGGGAAGGGCTGTAGTCATGAGGCTTTCTGTAATAAAAGTGCTCAATCATAGTATTATCACACCATAGAGATTAGAATGTTACACGGTGCAGTATGGTATCGGGAATCTGCAAATTGGGACAGACTGGTCATGTTTGGGGAAACTAGGCAATATAGCAAGTTGGCTGTCATTTGGAATTATTGTGACACTTTTCTGCTTTAACTTTATTACATATAGTTTTGTGATTCTGTGTGTGTATGTGTGTGTGTGTGTGTGTGTACACGTGTACTACAGTGCACACGAGGAGGCCAGAGAACAGCTTGCAGGAGTCTGTTCTCTCCTTCTACTGTGTGGGTTCAGGGAATCGAACCCAGGTCCTCAGGATTGGCAGCAGGTACCTTCACCTGCTGAACCAGCCCTGATATGACAGGCTTTGTATGAGTATCTGTGCCTTACTGTCATGTTGATTTCCTGAGAGTCCACAAGTCTCAGGAGACTTAATGCCACCTGATCTGTGGCTCCCTTCCCAGGTTCCTGTTTACAGCTCCCTTAAGTTACCAAGTCAGTCTTGGTGACTGTTGACAAGTTCTCAGAAGATACAAAGGTAGCCACATCTGTGCCAGATCACACACCTGCACCCAGATAAGCATCGAAACAAGACTCATCCAGAGGCCTGGTTGTGCCAGAAGCCCACACCGTCTTCTTGCTTTAGTTGAAAACCATTTGCTCAAGACTCATGTAAATACCACAGGTATCACTGAGCTTTAAAATGCATTTGCTGAGCTTTGTGTTTTCCCCATTAGATTCAACAAACTACAAAATATTGCTTAAAAATCTGATTGAAAAAAATCATAACTCCCACTCCTTAGCTAATTGCTTAATTGCTGTTCATTATCAGAACTATAAACCTCAGGGTACAGCATTAAAATAATGCGTAGTCATTACGGATGGCCCATCAAGTTGGAGACACTCGTGCCGAAGGTGAATTGACTTCTGAGGCGAGGTGTGCAGTCAGGTCTTTTCAGCAAGACAGAGAGCAGCTACCAGACGGCAGAAAGAGAAAATGATCAGGACACGACTGCATAGTGTACTGGCCAATGTGCAGGAGAATCCTGGCTACAATAAACACACACACACACACACACACACACACACATACACACACACGCATGTGCACGCACAGGAATTATTAGAACTTGGGGCTGGAGAGATGGCTCAGTGGTTAAGAGCACTGACTGCTCTTGCAGAGGACCTGGGTTTGATTCCCAGCACCCACATGGTGGCTAACAACCATCTGTAATTCAGCCTTCTCTTCTGGCCTCTACAGACATTTCATGCATGTAGTGCACTTACATGCTTGCAGGCAAACAATTCCCCACACACACTTATACATTCTCACACTTACACACTCACATATGTACACTAACACATTTACACACTCAGGTGATTGTGCAATGATGTGCTCAGGATTTTAATTGACAACGGTTCTGAATTTAAGTCAAATCTGAGATATTTAATTCTCGGTATAAGCTTAAAATATGTTTCAGTAATAATTTGATGATAACTTTAAGCTACGTGCTTGAAGTTTCCTATAAAAAATGGAAACTGCACTGTTCACGTACAAAGATGACTGACGTATGGCTCAGCTTTTACCTCAGCATCACAGAGCTCCATGGAGTCAGCATGATGCACAGTAAACACCTTCCCCTGGCACCCATCCTTGCCCTAGAACACCCTGAAACTCGACAACACCACAGCGAAGATCCCTTTTCAGACAAAAACATAAAGTGCTCCTGACACTTTGTCAGAGTAAACAGGGAAAAAGTTATATTTCAATGTGTCACATGCTTGTGTCACTTCCAAGTGCTTTCTCGACCCTGAGGACATGAACACTTGTAGACCCAAAGCCTTCTTCTGTGCTCTTTCCTGAGCCTTGAAAACTCCAAAGAGAATTCTTCATTACCTCAGTTTTATGACAAAGTCCAGCTTTGGAACTTGGCTGGATGGGACAAGCACAGTGGCAGGTGGGCACCCAGGAACCACCTAGAAGTAAAGCAGTGACCCACCATGGAGTACGGGCACTAAGAAGAGGGCCAAGTGAGACTATGAACAGGAAGTAGACATGTGTTGGGCAAAGGGAGGCATGGATGTTGAGGAGACAGAACGATCTAATCACAGACATTGCCACTAAGAGGTAAAGTTCATGTCTGTTCCCATTTCCGGATAAACGCACCATACTAATCTGGCCTTCCCTCGGTGACTGAGACAGGAAAACAGCCCTGTGACCTGCAGGTGATACGTATCGACAGCTGCAGTCTGTTAATTCAACCAACTTTCACACTTGGGTTCTTGCAGCCTTTCCTGGATTTCTTATTAATTGAGGTCAAAGCAATGTCTGCACCTGCATGTATCTGATCATGGGCTTGTCAAATTCCCACACACCCTGCTGTTGAGCCTGCTTTGACTGATAGCAGTAGTAACACAAAGGGAATTGTTCATCAAAAACTCTAGCTAGTCTGCATTAACTAGCTGCTCAATGAGCACTGCCTTCCCCTCTTGGACATGAATAACAACCCCTAAAGTAACCATTTCTCACTCACTGGCTGCCCAGTTCCTGAATATATTCATATAATCAAGGTAATGAGGTTTGAGGTTCCAATTAGAAATTTTACCAACACGACAGAATGCATGTATAACCGAGTTGTCTTTTGAAAGACAAGAAAAGGGCTTTAACCCTAGAACGTTAGTTATCTCTACCCTTCTCTGGAAAACAAAAGCTACCTTTGCTGACATCAGCAGAATTCCAGGTCAGATATATTCTTTAGATAATGACTCTTCCCTGAAAACTGCTTGTCAATAGAGTAGGTATTCATCGCCACAGCAATAAGTTTGTAAGCATGCCTTTGCTTTTACGCTATGTGTAGGATGATACTTGCACTGGGTATTTTCACATGACATTTGAGATAACAGTCTTTTTGTCTTTTAATGACCCTAATCTAGATTGCTCAGTAAACATTCATGACAAAATTCTGCACAGTAACACATTAACAACAATGACGATTCAATTTTAATATAGTTACATGCCACATAGCAGGGGGAGATGGCCACTCATCCTAAGAAATGTGTTATTAGGGGTTGTGCTGGTACATGAACACCATATAACCTGTCCACACAGATCTAGATAGTGTAGGTTGGGGCTTTAGATGTGTCTCAGCCTTGGCTCACACCACCTGTAACTCCAGCTCCAAGGTGATCTGACACTGACCTTCACAGGCACCTGCACTCCTGCTCACACGTCACACATAGACTCGCAAACATACATTTAATTTAAAAAATACAAATAACTTTTTTAAAAAAGACAGTACAGGTCAGTGACAGTCAGAAAATGAGTTTACCAGATGTGGGAGGCTGTGGGTGTAGCAGTGAATGATGGCTTTACAGTAAGCCTCAGAAATAAGTAGGGCGGCTAGAGAGATGGCTTAGTGGTTAATAACACTAGCTGTTCTTACAAAGGCCCTAGATTCAATTCCCTGAACCCACATGGCAGCTAACAACCATCCATAACTCCAATTCCAGGGGATCTGACTCCCTCTTCTGACCTCTCCGGCCATTACATGTACATGGTGCACTCACGCACACATACACACTAACACATATAAGGAAGCAAGACACACACATAAAATAAAAATAATAAATATTTTACAAAATAAGTAGGTGCACACTAAAATAATAAAATATTATAAACACCTAAGCCTGTAACAATTTTTATTACTATCACCCATATTGTTGTACTATGCATAGTTGTCTATGGTATGTTTTATGTGACTGACCATCTAGTATATTCTTTACACCAGTGTCACCAGCAGGTGATGCTCTGTGATATCACAGTAGTTACATCACTAGTAGGTGATAGGAATGTTTCATTTCTTGGAATCTTGTGGAACCACCATTACTGTCATAGAAAACCAGGCAGTCCAGAAATCAAGCACTTGTTGGAAAAGTTGAAGAACTCATCTTTTTTTATATTTTATTTATAATTTTTATTTTTGGGGTATGAGTGTATTGCCCTGCATGTATGTAAGCATACCCATGTCATGCAGTGCCCCTGGAGGTTAGAAAAAGATGTTAGATCCCCTGGAGTTGGAATTACAGATGGTTGTTAGCCGCCATGTGGGTGCTGGGACTCAAACCCAGATCCTCTGCAGGAGCAGTGAGTGCTCTTAAATACTGAACCATCTCTCCAGCCCTGTGAGAACTCACTCATTACACTAGCAGACCCAGAAGAGCTAACACGCTAAAGTTCTGGTCCCAATTACAGAAATCTATAAACTTTTGCAGGGTTTTTGATGTCATTACTTTTTAAAAAAATTTATTTTGTGTGTATGAGTGTATTGCCTGCATGTTTGTAAGTGTACCCATGTGGTGCAGTATCTGCAGAGGTCAGAAGAAGGCCTTGGACCCCCCAGACTGGAATTACAGACAGTTGTTAGCCACCATGTGGGTGCTGGGAAATGAACGCAGTCCTTGCAAGAGTAGCCAGTGCTCTTAACTTCTGAACCACCTCTCCAGTCCCTTCATGTCATTTAACAGTTATGGCATTCAGAGCTTTAACTATTCTACGTGACTTTCAGTACAAATGTCTACATGTCTGAAAGCCAGTAGAGGAAATTCCTTAAATGGTCAGTGTGTTTACAGAAGCAGATATGGCAGATAAGGGCTAGGGCATCCACAGCTGTGCAGTTACTGCTGGTACCAACACTAAGGTTACAGATGTTTCAGCAGGTAACTGTGGGATCTGCTTTTTGGCCCCTCTGTGTTCTCCATCTTAATTTTGCCATCCTGATCAGTGTGGCTAAGTATTTTATAGGAAGGCATTGCTGAGATTACAGTGACTTCTAGTTGGCCTAAAACACAGTAAAGTACAGGAATCAAGCATAAGAAAATAATCTCAGACATACAAACACAACATCAAATACACGGGCGCATTTCTTTACTGTATCATGACAATGAAGTCCATGGCTAACCACCACAGCACAGTTACGGAGCACCGGATGGTAGGTACACGTCAGGTTTTTAAAATCACCTGTAAAGTATTTGACATTGTGTGTATAAACAGTCCCATTCCCAACGTGTATTTATCGCCGTGTAATCTTTGTTTCTAATACTGTTTCTTTTCCTTCTCTTTATCCCCAGAATGTTTTTGTAGATAAACCAGCATTTCCAGAGTATAAAGTTTCTGATGCAAAAAAGTCCAAGTTCATCTTGTTGCATTTTAGCACTTTTAAAGCTGGCTGGGACTGGCTGATTTTGCTGGCGACGTTTTATGTTGCCGTGACTGTACCTTACAACGTGTGCTTCATTGGAAATGACGATCTCTCCACAACCAGGAGCACCACGGTCAGTGACATCGCTGTGGAGATTCTCTTCATTATAGGTAAGAGTCAGAAGCTGCTGACTGCTGAGAGATTTGCACTTGGGAAGATTTTTCTGAGGGGAATGTGAACCAAGCTGCGTTTGCATGACTCAACCTGTGATGTGAATTCTGGAGATCCACACGCTTGGCTTTCTGGAATTGCATCCTCCCGTTTTCCCACTGTCCCTTACTGAATCATGTTGTGTCTCTATATTTATTTGATCAAAAATGGGTCAAAAAGGACTTAGCAGCTGTTTTCTTTCTACTGTTGCCTCATTGGAGATAGTAACCATGGAGAGGCAGAGACGGCTGAGCAAGTAGTCTGGGATTCTAACAGTGGTCCAGGAAGTCCTAGGGGCGTGGTCCAGGGAGCCCTGGGGGCGTGGTCCAGGAAGCCTTAGAGGCATGGTTCTGGAAGCCCTTGGGACGTGGTTTTTTCCTGTTCTCTTGGTATGTTGGTGATGGACTCGGCCTATGGCCTGGGTGCAGAAGCAAAAGAAGGGGACAGCTACCTAAGTCAGTCAAAGAAGCAGGTCCTGGATTCAACTTAAGAGGCCCCAAGGGATATTTGCTCCTGGTATTTACTCTAGAATCCTGGGAACCTCCCTTGGTAGCATATCTGTTCCACCTCTGTAGGCCTGTTCCTACACCCCTGTCCCTTAGTCTTCCTCTTGTTCAGCCTGAGGCCTGGATCTTGCTCGCTCATCTAGAACAGGTTCTGGTTTCCTTTAACCGAATGTTTGAGTGGGTTCTGTGACTGAGTGATAGTGAGCCCTGTAGCTGAACGTTGGTATATGCTTGCTCTACTCGGGTGTGTATGCTCTTGGCATGATTCCTGACCCACCATGATCACTGCTCCTACAGTGCCCTCAGCCAAGAGCCCTGTGAGGACCCTTGCCCCCCCCCCAAAGTGGCAGCTGTAGTTTGTTCAGGCCACAAGATGGCAATGCTGTGTAGTTAGGTAACTGGGTAATGCTACAACTCCATTTAATGTTTTAAAATCAAGTATTTTCATTCTGAGAGAGATAAAAGCATAAAGGGGTGTGTTTGACTTCATGAACGGTCAGGTTATGTCTTTTCAGCTTGAGTTTAAAATCATGGACAAATCGGGTGTGCCCTCACCATTCCACTTGATTTCATAGCCCCTCAATGTGTCAGCCTTCCATGTCTCCTCCTAAGGCCCATGACACACACAACACCATCACCCTAAAAACACCCCAGTGACCCAAAGTTCTCACAATCTTGTGCTGCCAATGCCTCTCTGAGCCCAATTTTCCTCCTTATAATGAGTTCTTAGGGCTTCCGGAAGTAACAAATAGAAGTGTGCGTTCTACAAACAGTACGTCATCTTTTTAATATCTCTGTTCCTTCCTTGGGGAAAGTTGTATCTTGAGTTTTCTTCACCATGCTTCCTGATTTTTGAGATTTGAAAACTCAGGCACAAGACTCCATTCTCACGGGAGGCGGACCCGTTTGCTCCATCAGACTTCTTCTGACAGAGCAAGTCGTTTATTTGGGGATGTGCTCTCCTCTAGGAGACTGGTGGAAATGGCTTTGCTTCTCTGAGGGTTGCTCTGAACGCCTTTGTGTTTACTTTTCCTGTGATTTCTACCGCTTAGGCAGCAAATCGGCTCGCACAATAGCCGGCATCCACCCACCACTAACTGAAGAACAAGTCCTAAAGTCCATTGCTGTTTTGAGCCAGTTCTGTTTCTGCAGACAGTTTTACAATTAGCGAATTGGGTGGGCCAGTGGTGCTGCTGAGACGCCTGCTGGGGATGGTGCATTGACTGGCTTAATTTTGTAAGCAGTAAGATTTAGTTGCTGTTCTGATGCCTTCCTGGTCTTTTAAATAAGTGTAGGTACATATACCACTTGTTATGACACATTTGAAAGAATAATTTAGAGTAAGATTCCTCCTACTCTAAATTTTGTTTTTTGTTTAAGAGTTTATAGTTTCATTAACCCAAACTTTTATCATATGTATTTTTTCACAAAGGTGACTGAAAATGGTTATTTATAAATAAGCTGTAATATTTGAAATAAGAGTAGGTTATGGCATTGTATGCCTCTAATTCCGGTTCTGTGCTTCCAACTCTGGAGGCAGAGGCTAGACACTGAAACTTTACTTGCAGAAACACAAAACCAACAAAAGATAATAAAATGTATTACTAGAGACCACAGTGTGCTTGACCTATGATATTATATCTTTACAATCCTAAGCAGTATTTGTACCATTTAATATTTATTAAATTAGTATGTGTGGCTTAATACAGATATTTAAGATAATGCGTTTCTGATTTCTGAAATACAGCCTATGATCCCCTGGATCAGTGCTTCTTTTGTGTTTTGGAATTGTTTTTTGTGTGTTGTTTTTGCATTAATGGGGATCAAACTTTGGGAGCCCTCATAGTTCCACTGCTGAGTTCTGCCTTAATCAGTTTAAAGATGGCTTAGGAAAAAAGATCTCCATCCCAGCTGAAAGATGATGTTTTAAGAACTATTTTGCTATTTGCACTAATTCCACATAAATGTTGGGTGATATGTTTACTTTTCAAGTTCCATGCAGAAAAGGTTTGTAGTCAGAATTAAACTTGGGAGAGGATGGATTTCTTTTGGAGATTCATAATACATTTTAGTCTTGTAAATCCTCTAAGAAATCCCATGATAAAGTAATCTATTTCAATATAATTAATCCACCATCTTGCCAAATTTACTTTTAGCTCAGATCTCATTCCTCTCCAGACCACTTAGTAATACTCTTTTGGGTTGACTGAGAAATATGCTTCCTGGGTGGATTCAAGAGACAGTGTGTGAGTACACTGTTAGTCAAGACTTAAATATGAGAGTTGAGCTGGGCTCCTAGCTGCCCTCTTACTCTTAAATTGTTTTGTAAGCCACATTAGTTGTTTGAAATCAGTAGAGCCCAAGGAATGACAGTGTACAAAGTCTGGAAATGAAGTTCCCTTTACATGAAAACTATAATATTTTAAATCACAGTATATTCGAAGACTGTGGAAATTTAAAATAAGGGAATGAATAGCAAATTATCAACCCAATCAATCTTTCTTTCTTCATAGTTCTAGAAACCAAGGCACAGAAGTAACTGATGGCAGAATCAAGCCTCGGGGTTGTTGGATCAGGTTTGTTGTTTAAGAGTTTATAGTCATTCTGATTCCTTTTTATGAAAAAGTCCACTCGAATTTCTTCATTTATTTACAACAGTGAGACAGAAAATGAAAGAAATGAAGGACAACTCGTGTCTTCCATGAACAGAGAAATTGGAAGTTAGTATCTCTGCCATCATACAGATGAGTAAATGAGCTCTGGGGAGTAGAGCTGGCACCAGTTGGCATGACTCAGGGTTGGTCCCGGGTCTGTGCACAACGCTTCCTGCACAGCATTAGGTCTTAGGCTGGGAATGGAGGGAAAGGGGGCACAGTGAAAACATTTCATAAACAAATGTAGCTACGTGAACTATCAGGACATAGTGTCAAGTGAAGCAGGTAAGGGCCATGTAGCAGGCCACCAGTTCCAAGAAAGCCATGAGGGATAGCATCTTCTGGGATGTGTATACTTGAAAATGCGTAAGTTATAAGATTTAAATGTAAAGTAGTCACTACTCCATTTAGAAAAAGAACAATAAATAGAACGTAATAAAAGAAAGCCTGGTGTTAGGATAGAATTGTGAATTGGAGGCCAGCCTAGGCCAGACAAGAGAGGGTGGGTGGGGGAGAGAGAGGAAGGGAAGTAAAGAGGCAAAGAGAAAATCAGAAATTAATGCTCTAGGAAACAGAAAATCAAGAACACTTTGGCAAAATGTGGTGAGGTAGGAAATAACCAACTGTTTAGGTGAACTGCTGTCAGACAAACACGCAAAATGTGTTGAAGTTTTTCTGAAACTAACTGTTTGTAGATGCAAAACAACGGAAACTTATAAAAACCCCCAGTAGGCAAAGTCAGTGTCTCCGTCTTCTAGCACCTAATTTTTACGATAACATTCTGTGTGTATTCAAGGCAGCTATATCGTCTGATAGTCAGAAGCAAGTTGACACAAAAGCTGGTTCAGTGTCCTTCACCTAGAACTCACACCTGAAGGTTTCCATTTGTAAAGAGGAAAGACTTGTGAGGATTTATGGAGCAATTATATGGATACGTAAGCTATTCACTGTTCAGTCAACACTGAAGACTGTTGTCAATAATGCCGAGGGAGGAAAAGCTTCCTTTGACCTTCATTTCTGAGGCTGCGTCTGAAAAGTCAACTGACGTAAGACAGGTCAATATGAAGAGAACATCAGCTTTTGCCTCATATTTAATGTATATACAGAGCCTCATAAAGAAAATGGAACAGCAAAGTAGCTCTTAGGCCCAAACGTAGCTTATTTGTGAGAGAGAGAGAGAGAGAGAGAGAGAGAGAGAGAGAGAGAGACTCCCACATGTATGTGCAGGTGCACTCCCCAATGCATGCATATGTGGAGGCCAGAAGTTGACATGGGCCATCTTCCTCAGTTGCTGTGCATTTTGTTTTTTAAAACAGGGTCTCTCTCTGAGCCAAGATCTCACTGATTGGCTAGACTGGCTGGCCAAGATCTCACTGATTGGCTAGACTGGCTGGCCAAGATCTCACTGACTGGCTAGACTGGCTGGCCCTGAGCTCCAAGGGCATCTGCCTGTCTCTGCCCTGCCCCCAGCACTCAGGTTAGCAGCTGTGCACCATTTATAACTGGCTTTTTACGAGTGTGCTGAGGATCCAAACTTAAGTCCTCATGCGTATGCGCCGGGCACTTCCGTGAGCCCTGTACGTAGCCTCATACACTTTTGAAACAAAGACTAAAAAGCAGTGAAAATACAACGGAACCAAGACCCTGGGCTGACCTGTGGGTCAGTGACTTGGAAATATACTGTGGACTTAACGGGAGAAATGTAGCATTTTATGAAGTGCTCCATTTCTGTGTTGGCTGCAAGTCCAGTAGTAAGACAACGACACAGGGAGTGGCGGGCACTTGCTCATGTGGAACTTTGGGACTTGCTTGTAGGTAGACAGAAGGAACAGAGAGTTTTTTGCGCATCTTATCTGTATCTCAAAGTGGCACAGTCAGAACCCAGTCAGTGTTCCCAACGCACATATCTCGATAGTTAACTTGTTTTTTTGTTTTTATTTTTTGGTCTTTTTGAGACAGGGTCTCCTTGTAGTCACAGCTGTCCTGGAACTCACTATGTAGAACAGGCTGGCCTCCAACTCACAGAGATCCGCCTGCCTCCCAAGTGCTGGGATTTAAGGCGAGTGTCACCATGCCCAGCTTCCTTTCCGTTTTAACACCAGCATCTACCAGAAACCTTGCATTCGTTGGTGTAAGCTGAATAAGCCAGATAACTTTGAGTCTAAAGATCCATCCCACAGCTTTCAAGACCACACATGGCTGGGGATTCATTTACTAGTACAAAGTCAGCTGAAAATCCTTTGTGAACAACTGAGAACAAGATTCTCAAATATCATCATCTTCTGTCCCCTAAGTCCAGCACAGCTCCCCTTATCTGTGATGTACCATGGGACTGGCATGCATTGAATGATCTCAAATAATACCAGAGGACCAGGGACTGGAGAGATGGCTCAGCACTTAAGAGTATTTTCTCCTCTTGGAGAGGACCCAGTTTTAGTTCCCAGCACTCACATGGCAGCTAACAACCATCTGTAAGTCCAGTTCCAGAGGGGTCTGACGCCATCTTCAGGCCTCTGCTGATATCGCACAATTTAGGTACACTTACATACATGTAGGCAAACTCATACAGATAAATAAAATAAACCAATACCAGTGGACCATTGAGTCCAGATTCCTCCTCTCCAATTTCCTGTCAGCACCTCTACAGACAAGAAAATGAGCTGATTTCACCTCCACCCCTTATCCTGCCAGGGTCAGATGTGCTCTGAAAGTACAAACTGGGCTTCCAGTAGCGACGTCTGGAAGGCACTCAGTAGTTAAGGCTTCATCACAAGCTTCAGAGTAGTTGGGGCTTGTCTCTGTTTAACAACTTTCTGACTTGCTGAAGCTGAGATTAGTGCTAGTGTTTGCAAATGTGTTTGTTTGATGATCTCTCCCACATCTCCTCTTTACTGTGACATTCTTTGTAAGTGCACCTCTTCTCACCTCATGTGGAACTGAACAATGTTTGGATGTCACCCAGCTCCAAAGTGTTCATGACTCTCAATTGGAAACCCAGCCCCTAAAGAGGTAGTGTCCTTTTCAAATCAGAGTAAAGTATGTAAATCTCACTGGTACCTAAGAGGATAGGTAAGTTGTTGCCATTCCAATGTATAAGCAAACCCAAATTCAAGATAGTCATTTTCCTGAAAAGTATTAAGATACGCTGCTTCTGCCCTTAGTCAAAGGGTTAAAGTGAATGAGGATGCCTTGGATGCTGATACTAATAACAATAAAGTCAGCATTCCATGGCGATAAAGGAGTTCAGCATTTTGCCTTGACTGACTCGGCATTCCTTGTGGCTCAACCCCATGATTTTGTGTCTGAGGAACAGCTGAGCCTTCCAGGTTAGGTTATACAGCTTTCAAGAACTCAAGTGCCTGGGGGCTGACTGGGGGCAGGGTGTGAGTAGGTAGAAACTTCATTACCTTCTGTCTGGGGACCTCCACGTGCTCTCTCTTTCAAGTCCATTCTTCCTCCTCTGCTGCCTCTAACATTTTTCTACCTATTTTATTCTGTTGCTCAGACATGGGGTGGTAACCAAGGGCCACACATCCACACACTCCAGTGTGCATAACCCAAACCTTAAGCCTGTCTAGTGGAATCTTTCCAGTTGGATTAAGTAAAGGGGTCTTTTACTAATTCAAAGTGGTGCTTACAGTCAGGGCTCAGAATTGACCTTTGATCCACATTGTCAATATTCCAAGATAACATATCTTGAATACTGATATGAGTGGATTATATTGAGCATGTCATAACTCTTGACCAGAAATGGAACAGTGTCCACCAGGCTACTGATCAACACTTTTCAGCTAAATAAGCTGAGGGGTACAGCCGTCACCCAAACCAGAAAACTACCTCGCCATTTCAGTCTCCCACTGAAGCTTAACGCAATGTCTCATCTCAGAACTGAAGGCATTCTGTCTGTCAGAATACCTGGGGGGAGGGGGTAAGGTACATTTAAAAAGCAAGGTACTAGTTTTCTGGGGGGTTTTTTTGTGTTGTTGTTGTTTTTTTAAGAGCTGCCAAATAAGTTGCCTTAAAAGCACTTACTTAAGCACTTGCACAAACACTAAAATTGCGTTTATTTTACAAACCAACTTTGGGTTCCAGTATTGCTTCTTTAGCCTTTTCAGAACTCCCTATAGGAAGGTGAACTGCTATGGCCAATTAACTATTGAAGCATGTGACCCATGTGCTTTTCCTTAACTGTATGAAACTGCAAGGCAGTGTTTTTGTTTAATTGACTTAAACTTAGCAATTGATATTTTCCTTGGGCGAACCATAAGAGGCTCATGTTTGGTTTTAAAAACTACTTTATTCACATAGTTCCTATTAGTCAGACCCATAAATTTTTGGAAACATTCCCACCATCCTTTGCTGTGAGTCAAACCATAGTCAATAACAACATTCTCAGAAAACTTTTTCTTTTCAGTGCCGGGCATCAAGTGCAGGGCCTTTGCCTGCATTAGGCAAACACTACTCCTGAGCTACATCCCTGGTTCTTTTTTTTTTTTGAGACAAAGCCTTTTTTTGTGATCCAGGGTGACCTTGAACCCAGGAGCCTCGCCCTCCTGAATGATGGGATTGCAGGCGTACATCATACCCAGACAGTATATCATCTTTTGATTGGTTTAGATTTTCCTCTGTTCACTTATTATGCTAATTCTATAAACTCTACAAGAGAAACAACAAAGAAAAATAATGGCTCTTAGTTATTCCCAGAAACAACCATGACTCCTGGATAAATCTTTCTGGAGGATGTGCTCTCTCCTTTCTTTAATGTAGTTGTGACTATGGGAACTGTTTTCTCATAACATTTAAATATGAGTAGTTCTCTGTTTCATAAATGCTTATAAACACCTCTTATAGCTGTATAATGTTCCATCATGAAATAGAATTGTTCATTTAACCATGTCTTAATTTTCATTTTTAAGATGACTTTTTGTCACTTAAATAAAAAAATTATAATTAATATTGCTATGAAAAATATATTCCTTCAATCGGGCATCGTGGTGCATACCTTTGATCCCAGCCCTTAGGAGGCAAAGTCAGGCGGTGAGATCAAGGCCAGTTTGGTCTACACAGTGAGTTTCAGGTTAGTTGGGGCTACAGAGAGACCCTGTCTCAAAAAGACCAACATAAAAAGAAGAAAAATAGAAGTATATTCCTTCATTAACTAAACAAATGTGAATTAAGTGCTTGTTACTTGCCAAGAACTTTTTTGGATGTTAGAGATAGACCAGCAGAGCAAACAGACGAGATCCTTACCCTTTTATAAATCACAGCCTCATAGGAGACATGCAGTAAACCAAAAAAACATAGAGCATGCCAGGTAGTAGCAAGTTGTCATATGAAAGTAAGCCAGAGAAAGAGGAAAGAGCAGATGGTATTGTTTTAAAGAATGGCCAGGAAACTGGAATTGAGAATTTGATATTTAAATAAAGGCAGCAGGACAATGAGGAGATGATTAGGTAACACTTCAAGCAAAGGGAACAGCAAATACAGAGGAAATATCTATATTTAGAGTGATTCTCAGGAGGAATAGAATTATTGACAAGAGAATATTAGTTATATATAGTATATATGTTATATGTGTGTGTATATATATATAATACATTTTCAAAAGCTATTTTAGATCACATTATCCTTAGTGCTTTTAATTGTTCAGTAAAACTCTACTTGAAATGAAATCTGCTTATGCTAATATTTTTTACAGTAATAACTATATTGAGAAATTCTAGGTTGCATTGCTGTTCTGAATTTTTTATAGTACATTAAAGTAGCTTTAGTTAATAGAGTCATTTGGATAAAATAATATGATCTACATTACAGTATTATTTTTCCTTAGGTGTAAGAAAACAGAGTCATATTTGTCCGACAAATACAAAACGTACTTCACAACTTCACAATGTGTGTGAATGTTCAAGTCTAAGCACCTGTGAGACAACCAGCATCCCAGAATGCTGCTTGCTGCCTGGTGACTCACCCGTTCCTGTAAATGCGAAGGGGCGCATGCTCATAAAATATGAAACAATGCTGCTTTTTTGAAATGCGGCAGGGACATGAAGAATGGAATGTTACTAAGTTTAGAATCCCAGGAGAAGATCGGGAGGTCTTGATTTAGAAACGCTGCAGGTTGGAGAGGGCCTTGTTTCCACTTGGCTCTCATCGATCGTGACCTCTGCCGCGTCCTTTCCTCTCTCTGCTCTTTCAAGAATGCTAAAAGAAAAGGCTGCTCTCTGAGTAGAAGCGGCAATATTCATGTGACTGATAGTTCTTATTCTAATCCATGGGGTTAGACCTTGCCACTACAGTAACCTCATCTCTCCCAACCACCCCAGGAGGCTTCAAATAAATACAATTAAGTGATGAAAACCTGAAAGGCAATAGATGCTGAATGTGGGAGAGGGGATTCTTTGAAGATGCTTAGAGGAAAGAAAGCATTTGATTCCCTGGGACTACAATTAGTATATTGTTCAGGTCGTTAAATTCTTGTTGAAGACTGATACGGGGTCACTCAGATGAGCGAATGTAGCAATTCATTATCATAGCAAAGAAGACCCTCTTGTGTCCGCCTCTGTTCCTTTACCTCTGACCACTTATTCCTTCCTATGACTCCAGCAAACTTGACCACTAGCGTTTCTTCAAACTATGCCATTCATCCACCAACTTCTATACACTGTGTGTATCCTGCAGCTAGATAAATATGAGGCATCTTGTATCCTCTGTACTGGTCACCCTCTTGTCTTTGAAGCATTGTCTTCTGTGAAGTCTTTTATCTTGTTTCCCGTCACCATGGATCCATACTCAATTTCCTTCGCATGCTGTTGAAGTGGTTCCCGGCTCCCACTCTTTATCCCACATCATAACTCTGGTTTTGTCTACCCACAAATATACTATTAAGGGCATGGACTGGAAAATGTGTCTTCTCTAGTTCCAAAAACTAATATATAGTATTTGGAAACATATTAAGCACTAAGCAAATGTTTACCTATTCATTACATAGTTCAGATATAAACAATATGAAATATAGCTTATTGCGGTAACGGCCTTGTTTCTCGAAGTAGGTCTGCATGATATTTTAGGGAGCCATAGGTGGTGGAACTCATCACCTTCCCTAATAACCACACCAGAAGGGAGACGTCCAGACACACAAGGATGAAGGAAAGGCAGTGGCCTGACGCAGCTGGGCACGCTGGTCACTTTGCAACTAAAATTCTTTCTTAAGTGACTAATAAGAATTACTAACCATTATTAGATGATCTAATTTAATCATTTTGTCAGGCCTGAAAGACCTGGGACCATGCTTCGAGTGATAAAAGGTATTCTAGTTTCATTTCTTGTTGCTATGATAAAATACCTGACACAAAGTAACTTACGGGGAAAACAGGTTTCTTTTAGCTCACAATTCTAGTTCATAGTCCATCATTGCTGGGAAGTCAGAGCAATGACTTCAAACAGCTAATCACAGCACATCCACAGTCAAGAGCAGAGAGAAATAAATGTGTGCACACTGATTGCTCCACTGATTTTCTACTCTTATGCTGTCCAGGGCCCCAAAATCGGTAATGGGACTGCTCACTTTCAGGCTGGTCCTTCCCATATCAATTAACAGAATCAAGAAGACCCCTCACAGACATGCCCACAGGCCCATCTTCTCTAGACAGTCCTCCACTGAGACTCTCTTCCCAGGTGGTTCCAGGTTCAGTTAAATTGACAATTAAAACTAGTCTTCATAGCCAGGCATGGTAGCAAATGCCTTTAATCCTAGCACTGAGGAGGCAGAGGCAGGTGGATGTCTGTGAGATTAAGTCCAGCCTTGGATGGTCTAAGCCAGTTGGACATAGTCCAAAACCAAAACAACAGTAACAAGAAACAATTAACCATCATAAAATGGGTGCTGAAGAAACTCAAAGTATTCTGTATTCAAAATCTTACACAGTTGTGGGGATGGGGAGGTGGGTATTTCTTTTAAGCATAGACAACGGCTAACATATGGCAAAAAAAAGAAAAGAAAAACAATGACTGCACTGTCCCAAGTTGTAAAGACAGTGTGGTGCGTTTTGAACTGGAGGGAGAGCTGCTCCATGGTCGTCTTTGAACATAAAGGTCTTATCAAAGAAGAAGGGCAGGTGAGTGTGGGGCCAGTGCCATGGGAGGAACTTGTCAAGGCAGCAAGAATTGGGGGAGGGGAGTTATTCCTCATTTCACCTGAGCTCAGCCCTACAGGACCAAGCAAATGCTTGCTGGAGTAGAAAGTCTCAGGAGACTTTCATGAATAAGGCCATTGGATATCTTACTTAGAAGCATGGTTGACAGCATGCTCATTGGATTTCTGGTTTATATCTCCTAAATTCAGTAAATTTGAACTGAATGTTTAGAAGCGAGCATGTCTGAAAATGAAATTTCTATTTACAGTAGAAAATAAGATTGTCATTCAATTGGGTTGAACTGATTTTTTTTTTTTGGTGTTGTTATTAGCATGATTAATTGAATATTGATGTAGATAAAAAGGCTGGCTCACCAGGAAAAAAGATAAATGCCAGATCTGCTTTTAAGAATTAATGATACCTGTTCACCAAACTATTAGAATATTTAAAGTGTTGTAACTTAAATTACCTCACACATGCAGAAACCACTTTTAAAGACTAACCCTCTTTTCTTCCTGCTCACAATATTCCTACGGCTGACCTAGCTATTACAACATTAAGTGACAGCTGAGCTTGATGGTACTATTTCAGCTTATGGATTAAAAAACAAAACCTCAAGCTTGGGGAGTTTAAATCGCTTTGTAGAGAAAAGAAATATGAGCGCTGATAAGGGACAAACACATGCTGAACACATGCAGATTAGAGATAGAGCTGTGCTCTCTTAGGTTGAACATTTGGGTTTCTGTTGTTCCATTCACTGTTTGTTATTAGGCTACAAAAAGAGCTTTTAGACAGTTGTTTGTCAGTGATTTGGTAGTCTCCTCTGGCCAGGTTTTTCCCGTATGCCATTCTCTCCCTTGGCTTTAGTTGTACACAGTGTTCTGATTTTCCTTCTCCTTCCTGGGTGAATCTCTCCAGTGAGCTTCCTCACTCTCTCCACCCTCAGCGCCTCCCCCCATTTTATTCTTGACTCATTCTCCTCTCCCTACCATGCCACCCCCCCATAGTGACTGCATCACTTCCTGTCACCTCAGTGTTGATGACAATATATTCAGTCTGATTTCTTCCACCAGTTCACATACGTGGATTCAATCACCTACAAAGTGTCATTCCGATAAAAACACACATCAAATGCAATTCAGAACCTGAGCTCACTGCTCCCCTAGGTATATACCTGCTTCCTTCCTGGGGTTCCCCATGTCTGTCATAAACTTAAGGCTCTCCACAGAACCCCCAAATTCCCAGGAACATCAAAATAATTGGCAGCTTCTCAAAGCGCCCTCCTCCTAGCGACCCCTCCTTCATTTCTGGTTCCCACCAGAACGGGCTGGGATACTGCAACCCACTCATTTTGTTCTATGCACGTACTCTTGGGGTCTGTTTACTGTTCTAGCTAGGGTTTGACTTTGCTTTAACAGAGTGTGTATCCAATCATGTCACATCTTTGTTTAAACCTCTTTTGTCACCTCTCATTCTTGACCTTTAAATAAAGGCATCCCTGCTGCCCACAACCTGCTCTTCGCCTTGCTCTATTGTGTCCTTAGAACATGTCACTTACTGCCTCACACCTCTCTCAAGTTCACATCCCAAAACTGTGTTAACTATTCCTTTTTGATGTTTCCAAATATTCATAGATTCACTTTATAGTTCCCTTCTTATTTACCTGTATTCTCTAGTAAACTATAATTTATTTGAATGAAGGAACAGAAGAAACACATGATTGTGTTTCAAAATGCCAGCAGATAGATGATGATGATGATGATGAAGATAGATAGATGATAGATGGATAGATAGAAGATAGATAGATAGATAGATGATAGATAGATAGATAGACAGATAGATGACAGATAGATAGATAGATAGATAGATAGATAGATAGATAGATAGATAGATAGATAGATGATAGAAGATAGATAGGTGAAGGATGGGTAGACAGACAACAGATAAGGTAAGGTGCTCAGTGACTACTGGTAGATGAGGAATAATTATTGGTTCTGCAAATTGAGTGAACATTTGAAATTAGGAGAGGAAATTAACTTTCTGAATGATACCTTGTCACAAAGCTGTAGAGCTAGATATGAAAACCTAGTCATTCTTTCTTTTAAAGCCATGTTTTATTCCAAAGAAACATGACATTTTATCACATGACTTCATATAACTGAAGTAAGAGATTATAATTTTAAAGAATAACATACAAAGAATACACACATATTTCAGACTTGCTAACATTGGGCTAACAGCATTATTACTTCAGCACCATAGGAATTAGTAATTTGATAATATTCCTCTGCAAAATCTTCAAACATTTTCATTTACATTAACTAATGAAGATGCAATTTTCACTTACCTATTTGGTGACCAGTAGTTATGCCAAAATAAGTGACTTTAAAAAAATAAGTGTGAAGACTTCAAAAAGTCTATTCACAGATACTGGATGACTGTAAACAGACAGGGCAGTGAATCAACGTGCACAGCAACAGAAGCAGATAGAAAAGGCAGGAGGCTATTCTTTGTGTTGTGTGACAGTTCATCTGAGAGTCAATTCAAACCACACTGAAAAGCTAGACTACAAATGTTATGAGTTCATGTGACAGGCAACGACAAGCCAGTAGAAATAGGGACATGAACAACCATTCCTGCCAACAAGTCAGTCTTCAAAGCATGAACGTAAAAGACGTTAATGGCAGGTAGACAAGTAGGAGATGATATTTCATGAGTGTTATGTGAGAATGCGTTTCTTCTCTGTAAGCCATGCCACATCATAGTTAAACACACAAACATACACATATACACAAAGAGACACACACAGACACATGCACACACAAACACACATACACATAGATACACAGAAATACATTATATACAAATAAGCATATATACATATATGTAGGCATATATACAAACATGCACATGTGCACACAAAATAACACTCATACACACAAATATACATGTGTTCATATATGCACATACATACACACATACATATACTGATGTGCATGCACATAGACATCATGCACATGCATACACACATGCATACACTGATGTATGCACACTCATATATACACACATATGTGCACATACACATAAGACATGTTAGGCTTCTAATCTGGACATTGGATAGATTGTACACAGTGTTGGAAGAATGCAAAGCCAATTTCAGATACTCTGGGTACATACTGAGAAGCTCAAGGGTCTAAAGACTGCCGTAGCTGTAAAGGAACGTTTTCTTTTTACGATATATGCGTTTACTAACGAAATATCCATTCTTCATCTGTCATTCAAAGCTCATTGGTCTTCCTGCGTTTAGTATGCCAACTCTGGCAAGAGTCTACAGGGAGACCTCAGTAGCTGTTGCTGCCATGGTTTTCTGAGCACCATTGGAAGGTCCGTGCCTGATAGCAACTGTACAAACGTGTATGCTGAGATGACGCTGGTCAGCACTGGATGGAGAGTTGCAAAACAGAACTCCTGCTTAGGAGCACAGGCTGGAGAACTGGCGAGTCTCCCTCCATGACTATGATGGACTCTTAAGATCAACCACCAAAACACTCTTCTCAGAGAGCTGGGAAGTGCTGTGACTGGGTTGATGGAAGGAGAAGGACACTGACTTTATAGCATAGTGTTAATAAGCTGTTTTATTGGGGGGTGCATTTAAATTGAGTGGCTTCTAAGAGCTACAACTTACTATCTTTCATCAAATGATCTGGAGGGTGTCTTAAAGGCTGAGGTGGGGGGGTAGTGTGTGCGTGTGCATGCTTTGTGTGGGGGGTTCTCTTTCACAGTACTCTATGGTCTAAGGCTGACTGTGGTTCTGCCATCTTTAATGGACAGTGTCCCGGGTCATTTTGGTCTTTGTTCCTATCAGCAGAAACAGAAAAGCAAAGGAACGGTGGCAAAAGATGTCGTGGGCAAGCTTCTAAGTTTGCACACGTCATTTCCATTGCAACGGCCCTGTCATGAGACCACACCAGTTGCAAAGGGGGCTGGGTAACATCACTCTAGCTAAGATCTTGTAGAGAGCTATTTTGGGCCATATTTCATATCAAATTTTAGGGCTGCATTACAAGGCTTTCAAACTGAAGGAAAGAGAAGAAAAGCAATTTTAAATATTAGATGCAATTTCCTTCATCTTTGGACTCAGAAATATGCAGTAAGAGCTGAAATAGGCGGCCGCTCTGCAGTGTTCTGAGGGGATCTTGGTTCTTTTATGTCTCCTGTAGAACAGGAAGATTTTTTTTTTTGCATTTGTTGATTATTGATTATAGTACAGGGGATTAGATCTAAAGCTGTGCACATGCATTGTAGTTCAAAATTTTCTTAGAATTTTAAAAATATTTATTTGTTTGTTTTATGCATGTGTTTGTGAGTGCCTGGGCAGGTGGAGGTCAGAGGACAACTTATGGGAGTCAGTTCTATCCTTCTAATATACAAGTTCTGGGGATCAGACTTGGAGGCAAGCAGCTTTGCCCACTGACCCATCTCATTCCCCTGCATCCCTGATTTTAGTTTTTATTTTAAGGCAGAGTCTCTCTAAGCTCCTAGGCTCTTCTTGAACTTGCTCTGTAGCCCAGGCAGGCCTTGAACTTGTTATTCTCCTGCCTTAGCCTCCTGATATAATTTTAGCATTTTAAGGCACATAAACAATATGGTCACTGGACACAAACCAGCCACTTCATCTGCTGTAGAATCCAAAGTGTCATATCTGTTTTAACAGGGAATGAAAAGATGATGCCTTACCCCGGATGTGTTGTGTGTACCTCAAGGTTTGAGTATGTACCTTGGACTCTGTATGAATTACACACTGACTTTAGAACTTACCATTATCACAAAACAAAAATCATTTGCTTGTAAAATAAATATGCCTTTTCTCTACAGTCAATTTATTTTAAAAATAGATACTGCAGGATTTGGGTATGTTTCAAATTTCAGTATTAAGAGAATTCAGTTCACCTCTTCCCAAGTAATTTCTATACTCACGAAAGGTAAACATAAAAGAAAAGTGAGAGGAAAAAAGGTAGGCGAATTTGATCAGAGCAGCCCCTGTCTTGACAGCTTTATTAAGATGATACAAATGAATCTTTACTTGCACAGAAAGTCTTTTCATAACAGATTGAAAATCTGAACTGGCTGTACATAAGAGAAGTCTGAGTATCATTAGACTGTGCAATGTGTGGCTGATAGCACTCTGGAGGCAAGGGAGGTCATCTCTCCTATTCAGGATACCATCCCTAACGACGGCCATTGAAGTACCAAACAAGCATTAGCTGGTGTGGGAAAATTCTTCAAAACCACCCCATTCAAGCATCACGGCCAAGTTCCTTGGCTGCATTTACTCAATGGCTCAACGATGCTTTAGAAAGCAACTTATTGCGATAGCATCTTAGCCTTGTGGTTTGTGGCCATATTTAGTCCTGAGTACTGACCTGCATCTGCTACAACCCTGACCTAATAAATATAATGTATTTTTATCCCTAGGCCTAGAAAAAACCCAACTCTAACACTATTTCATTATAATAAAAAGTTAATTTGCAGCTAAGACCTTTCCTGGATTCATAAGTTGAACACCTTTAACACATAATTCTTTTCCCACAAAGTTTTGGTTATTAATCTTTACATTGATAACCTATATTCTGTAAAAGAGATAAATAATAATAATAAAAAGAAACTAAAAATCACATAGTTGGAATATTTTGAAAGTTCTATTTTGCTCCGTCTGATGCAATCCTGACAAACTGGAGATTGTGTTTTGTTCATATGAATAGCTGGAATTCCTTCTTCCCTCTAGAAACCCTGGAAAGAAGGGTAAACTGGGGCTGAAGAGATGGCTCAGCAGTTAAGAGCTCTGCCTGCTCTTTGAGAAGACCTGAGTTCAATTCCCAGTACCCACACGGTGGCTAACAACCGTCCATAACTCCAGGGGATCTGACACCCTCTTCTGGTCTCTCCACAGGCCTTGTAGGACACAGATGCACTTACACACATGCAAGCAATGCACTCAAACACATAAAATAAAAATAATAAACAATTTTTTTTTTTAAAAAAAAAGAAAGGTAGCCAGGTGTGGTGGTGCATGCCTGTAGTCCCAGCACTTGGGAGGCAGAGGCAGGTGGATCTCTGCGAGTTCAAGGTCAGCCTGGTCTATATAGAGTTCCAGGACAGCTGGGGCTACAGGGAGGCCCTGCTCAAAAAGACAAAAAAAAAAAAAAAAAAAAAAAAAAAGAAAGGTGAACTGACTTTATCAAGGATATGTGATCTTAATACCCCACACCAACAGCCAGAGGACACCTCGAAGAGTGAAGTGAGTTTATTGGTGGCTCACTGTAGTGTGGTAGAGAGTAGTGCAGGTACGTGCTCCTGAGGTCACACCTCCCCTACTGCTTACCAGTCTCCTGTTGCATGTGGCTCTAAATCTACAACAAAAATGGTAAAAATCTGGGTTAGGGCACTGCCCACTGTTAAAGTGTTCAGGTGACTGGAGATTAGAAGGACACAGGGAAGAGAGCAAACCAGACTCTGGGCAAGCTACGCACCTTGCTCTGAGGGATTCTGCCTGTATCTGCTAATGCTGTCAGGCTTGGCTAAGGATGTCTCGCTTTACTGTGGTCTGGAACACCCAACAGGTAAGTGCTGGCTAGCTGCAAGGCAGAGCCACTCCTGGTGAGGATTTGGCAGAAAAATCTTTCAGTGTGAAATGAATCAAAGTAACTAGCAGCTTCTCTTTCCTTTCAGGCTCTATCTAGGTAACGCCGTGTGTCTCCAGCCTCCCTGTTATTGTGACCCTGGTGTGCTCTGCAGTCAAGGGGCCCTAGAATTTACTGGGCCCACTCAGTTCCCACTATTTCAGTTGCATCCGCAGGTGGCTCTCTCTTTGGATTGTGCGTTTTGCCCATCTTGTAACTGCCCTCCCTGGCTTCGTAATCTACACTGAGATTCCCAGCTCTTAAATGCCTAGAGATACTGACTTGACTTGGCAGTAGGCTACTCTCAGACAACCCTGAGGGACAGTTAATAAACCATAGACACTATTTTGCTTTTCAGTGACCTGGACTATGATACAACTAGAATGTTCGAGTCCATTTCTAGCAGCATTGCTTGGTCCTATGACACATTCCCACAGTCAGGTAGGTGTGCCAGGGTAATATTGATCTTTGTGTTAGGTTACTCTGCACAGTGACTAAAAATAGACTGAATTATGGAAACCACAAGTTTCCATAACTGTAGCATAACATAAAAATATGAGCAGTTTTCATGGTGGTAGTTATAAAAATAACCATGAAATCATAATAATGTACTTAGGAATCTATTGCTTCATAATAAAGCATAGTTCCATTATTTCAAATACTTAATTTTAACTCTATTTCATTTTAATATTTATTTTATTAAATCATATTTGACTTTGCTTTAAGAGTCAGATATATTCATTGTATTACAAAAATCCTTTTTTATTTTTATTTTTAATTGTGTGTGTGTGTGTGTGTGTGTGTCTGTGTCTGTGTGTGTGTTCAGGTATGTGCATATTAGTGCAGGTGCCCTCAAAGACAGAAGAGGGCACTGGATCACCTGAAGCTGGAGTTACGGGTAGTTGTGAGTCTCCCAACATGGGCGCTGGGAACTGCACTCAAGCTAGAGCAGTACGTGCTGCAAACTGCTGAGCCATCTGTCCAGTCACTGTAAATCTTGAGAGTTCACAAATCTAGCTTGAACACATTTGCTTCTGCCTGTATCAGAAAAATGGAAAATCAGGCATCTGACAAATAGGCCTTTAAAATAAACTAGAGACCATACTCAGAGCTGCAGTGCACAACCACCTGATTCCCAAATAAGGCGCACGGAAACGCTGTCAGGAAACGGTGTTTTCAAATGGTCCTGGATCAACTGGATATCCATTTAGAAAATATAAATCTTGACTCCCTTTTCACACACTATATAAAATCAATTGCAGATATATTGTAAACAAAGCATGTTAGCTAAAAGGACTAGATGACATCACAGCAGGATATCTCAATGATCTCTGGGCAGACACAGCCTGTCTACATAGAACACAATTCATACCAAAACATGCAACTTCTGCAAGCCAGAAAAATGAGTGGATGATTTCCAGTGGACAGAAGTCCTGCCTGACATTTCATAGCAAGAGATGTACAGAAGAAAAGCCTATGTATGAGTACATATAAATGTGCTCAGTGTTAGGATTCACCAGAGAAATGGGAACTACCACTACCAAAAATACTTTAAACATTCTTAAACGGAACAAAACAGAAATCACAATGAATACTAGAAGGATATGAAGTAACTTAAATGTTCATAAACTCCATGTAGTGATTGAAACACTCCTGTTTAAACTCTTCCTCAGTGTCTATAAACGAAAATATAAGCACACTTGATGACATGTCTAGGTCACCTTAAAAATTAATGGACATCTCTTATCTGTACAGGAAGATAAGTGTATATCTGTGTATTAATGCATATATAACACATACGTACACATAGGTTTATATATGTACTATGTGTGCATGTTTGTGCATATGTTTTGTTGTTGTTGTATTTGTTTTTGAGACAGAGTTTTCCTATAGACACAGCTGAGTTGGAACTCACTATGTAGACCAGGCTGGCCTTAAAATCACAAGAATCTGCCTGCCTCTGCCACCTGAGTGCTGGCATTAAAGGCGTACACCACCATGTCCCACTATGTTTCTTTTCTAAGACTCTGTTTTTCACGTGCAAGAGTGTTTACCTGTATGTATGCATGTGTGTCACATGCATGCAGTGCCCGTGAAGGCCAGAAGAGAATGCAGGATCTCCTGGAACTGAAAGTATAGATGACTGTAAACTACCGTGTGGATGCTAAGAACTGAACTGAGTCCTCTGCAAGAGCGGCAAGTGCTCTTAACTAAGTCATTTTTCTAGCCGAGTATATGCATTAACAATGGCCCACAGAGGCAACAATAGTATATGCATTAACAATGGCCCACAGAGGCAACAATCCAAATTCTGTTGCACTGAAATGAAAAGGTGAATTTCTGCATAAGAAGGCAGTGAACATACACAGCAATAAAAAATACTTGATTTTCTAGGAAATGGTCTTAGCCACTGAGCCATCTCTCCAGCCCTAATGAATGAAGAAGTTTCATAGAGATGCACTGGGAGTTTGCAATATCTACTTGACCCAACAACAAATTCACAGAGAGTGAGCAGTTCTCTCTGCATATAAAATATAATGATAGAAAACGGTAAGAAAATGGAACCCATATGGTAGAAAGAGAGAACCAGTGCCTCAAAGTTGTGACCTTTTTAATCGTGGGCACACACACACACACACACACACACACACGCACACGCATACACACACATGTGCGCATGCATCAAAATAATTTTTAAAACTAAATAATAAAAATATCTAAAACCAACCACAAATGCATTATTAGAAGAATCACATTTCCAACAAATTAGTAGAATTTGCAGTTTGAAAGAAATGTAATGTTTGCTAACATCAGCTGTTGGAAGGTTCTGGAATGACTGGACTGAGAACTCAGGTAGTGAAATGGCACATCTACCTGTGGCCGACTGCTTTGTGATGGTAAATTTAACTCTTAGTAATTGGACTCCAAAAGGACAGTAATCACCTACAAGAGTGGTTTTCTTTTCCTTTACCGTGTTAAAACATTAAGCATTCTAAAAATAAAGGTTAATGAGGCAGCTCAATATATAAAATGAATGAAAGAGCAAGAGGTGGGGTGGAGGAGTTCGCTGAAGCCCACACTCTTGTATGATACTTTGTGGTCAAATCCGCCAAACCAGAAATTGGATGATATTTTGTACCCTGTGAAGAGGAAGTTGACCCCAAACAGTCAGAGAGAGTTAGAGAAAGCCTGCGACCTGGGGACTGAGAGCTGAGCCTGGTGACTACTGGTAAAAAATTGTTGCAAGGACTTTGGAGAGGGAGAGGACAGCGTGTTCTATGCCGCTGCTGACAGCAAAGCTGGAGCCAAGAAGGGGCATTACAAGCACAAGGCTTCACTCTGATTTGAACTCAGCATGTGGGAGACTGAGGCAGGAGGATCAAGAGTTCAATGTCAGCTTGGACTACACAGACCCAGCCTTTCAAACAAAAACAAAACAGAACAAAATGACAAGAGGGCTCATGATGACCTGGGTAGGGGATTTGTTTTTGTTTTTTTTCTGTTTCTGTTCCTACGATAAAACACCTGACAAAAGCAATTTGGGAGAGCAGAGGTTTATTTAGCTTGTATTTCTAGGGGGACAGAGTCCTTCGGGGCCAGGAAGGCGTGGCCGCAGAAACAGGCGGCCATTCTAAAGTCTGGAAGCGGAGGCATCACGTTTCATCAGCACACAGGAAGCAGAGAGAGAACAGGAAGCTTAAAGTCTCAAGGCTTGCTCTGAGTGGTACTTCCTCTAGCCAGGCTCCACTTCCTAATTTCCAGAACTTTCTCAAACAGCACCACCAACTGAGGACCAAGGGTTCACATACACTTGGGAGGGCTTTTGTTGTTGTTTTTCAAACCATAAAAGATGGCATTTCTACCTAAGAATAAAACATTAACGTAGAGGACTTTCAGGTCCCTCCCTCCCAGAAGGGTCTCTACGGGTGCCAAATGTCATCGTGATCTAGAATGAGTTCACCATGGCAACGGGCCCCGCTAACACAAACAGAAGTAACATCACCACCAGCCGTCTGGCTCTTCTCTCTGACTTTTTCTTATGAGTCCCGTTCTCACATACCGCCGACACCCACTGGGTCTGCTGCTCTTTCTTCTCTGTAAACCTTTCCCTTAAGTGCTGACAAGCTGAGCGGGGGTTGGATGGCAGGACCATCCCATCCGCTAACACCTGTGATCAGTTCTCATCACTGTTAGGAGTGTCTGTCCCCCTGGCCTCTTCACTAACCAGCTTTCTATTTATCCTTCCCACACCTTCTAGCTCAAAGGTGCTGTGGCATTGTGTGTTCCAAGGAACGCCTCCCAGGCGATGAAAAGGCAGAGTTAATTCCCTCCACCCACAATGCGCTATACTGATTAATTTTTAAAGCAATGGCTAAATGAAGTTATTATTTGTACACAGTACATAGACTTGTGTGCAGCATTGTATTTTAATTTGCCTTTTAACAAGCCAATATGATTTTTAAATTATTTCCCACTTTACATGAAGACTCATTAAGCAATCTACTAATTTAAGCCATATCAAATTTAAACTCTTCCTCTTTTGCCCCAAACCCCCCACTTTTTTAGAACTATGAGCACTCCGACATAGTTCTCCAGGAAATCAAGCTAGGGAAATATGTATTTAACCTTCCTGCTTTTTAGTGTGAAAGGGAAAGGACATAGTTTTGGAAATCTTAATGTGGAAACAATACATGGCCAGTTTTTTTCTCGATTGTGTTTATTTTCATTGTGCTATATAAAACCTAAAAATAAGATAAATTATCTCAGAAAGTAATTACCTGTGCTGGGGATCATCAGAGAGTTCAATTGCACTGTTCCTTTTGGTACAGTGTATACAGTGTATATGTAAAGACTATGACCATACAGAAAGAACATCCAGGGCCTTTCCCCATCATCTTGCTAATTACTGGCTGCGTAGGATGCCAGTACCACGGGCCATGATGACTGGTTTATGCAAGAGCAAATACACTGAGATGAAGATTTGAGGGGGAACATGGATTGCTGTGGATTTGGGAGTGTTTTCACTGGTTCAAATGGAGTGTGCTTACTACTTTTACACAATTGTGAACAAAATAAGAGAGACAGCTTAAAAGAAGGGTTTATTTTGGCTCACGGGTTTAGAAGTTTCAGTTCATCATAGCAGGGAAGACATGATGAGCAGAGCAGTTCACACCATGGAAGAGAGGATTCAGAGTGAGGCTGGTCCCCAGCTTTACTGACCCCAGCATGCCAGGCACTGTTCTCAGAAGCTGAGCAAGGTCAGGCCTGGTTAGCACTTGGATGGGAGAGAGGCAGGAAAGGATCAGGGAAAATCCACCCCCAATGACCTACTTCCTGTAGCTCTGTTCCTCCTCCTACATTTCCAGAACTTCCCAAAATAGCGCCACTATCGAAGACCAAGGATTCAAATCACCAGAGGGTGGGGACATGGCACTAGTAAACTAACACTGGGGGAGGGGCCATTCTCATGGATAACTGTACACATTAGTAATCGTAGAAAAGTCACATATGAACATTTGGGTGTTAATAATCTTGGCTCTCTGTGTTTTTTCACATGAACAGAAACTTTGAAAACATACTTCTGCATTCTACATGTCTCAGAATGTACTGTATGGCTGTCTTTCGTAGATCGCAGGTCTTACTGTAATATTGGAATAGGTCGTGTGTTTAATTAGTCAAATGAACAAGACTCTTTGGGAGGTGAGGTAACCACTGAGAAGAACAAACGCATCCAGAGTTTGCGGAGTCCCACAGTGTCCCAGGGATTGTCGGCATTACACCAGATCCGGAAAACCGTTCCTGTACATCACAGTCTAACACCATTCCATATTCCCCTCACTCTGGAGGAGAGCATATATGTACGTTCTTCTATTCAAGGGGATATTTACACATACTGAGTCCCTGCCCCGAGCATCACCACCCATCCCTAACAGGGAGGAAGAACAGAACGTGTTCCCAGACTTCCCTCAACAAAGCTCACTGTCTTTCCAGAACCAAACTCACTTTCTTTCTGTATTCTAATTTAGTATTATTTTACATGGGTGTTGCTGTGACTGATTTTGATCTAAGGACTGGGGTTAGGAATAGATTTCCCTGCACCAACCTACTGTTATTCCCTCATAAAATGTATTTATGGGTACAATACTCTTCTTTTAAAATGTGAAGAAAATGGGATCGCGTCAAAAGTCTCATCTCTCTCTCTCTCTCTCTCTCTCTCTCTCTCTCTCTCTCTCTCATTGAATTATTTAGTTACCTGAATATTCTTCAACATGGGTGAATTGGGGTTGATCACAGTCCACTTGAAAACACAGAGGCCATACAAACAGACTAATGTGAAAGACTGTTTTGCTAATATTCTAGAACCATATCATTTATTATATTGTATGGCAAAAGTAGTTTTTGTTTTAAGATCAGCAACTCAAAAGTGATGCTAATTATTTAGCTCAACCACGGTATCATTTCCCCATTGCCCTGGAAAACACAATCCTTTGAATGTAATGTGTATCTGGATTTCTCTTTTGAAAATTAAAAGTGTGTGAGCTTCAAAGATAATGCATATAGATTTTTAAAATATTTTCTTTAGTATACTATTTGTGTACAAAGGTCTTAAGAGTGTTTCCTGTGAAAGGTAGAGCTAGAAGGTCAATTTTCATCCAGTTAACTTAATTGACTAATGTTGTTTCATAAAGAGGTTTCTAAATTGGTATTTCGCAATGATTCATCTGATCCTGTTCTATTCAGAAATCTGAATTTCCGTTGTGTTCTTTGTCAACCACATAATTCACCATATAGCTTTCATAATTTTTGCTGTCTCTATCAAGTAAATACTTTTTCATTCTTTCCATTCAAGGAGTGGACCAGTATGTGAATTAACATAACAGATTTTCTGTGAAATTTGTGGTAAACATGCTGATCAGTTAGTAAATATACAAGGAGTTATCACTTCAGTGTTTTTATTTTAAACTCTTCTACATTTATTTATTTGCTTTTGTGAGTGTGTGTGTGTGTGTGTGTGTGTGTGTGTGTGTGTGTTGCCATGGCATGTATGGAAGTCAGAGGACAATTCATGAAGTTGGGTCTAGCCCTCCACCATGTGGGTTCCAGGGTTCAATTCAGGTTGTCAACTTGGTAGCAAGTGTCCTTATTCACTGAGCCATCTTGCTGGTCCATTGTTTCAGTTTATAAAAAATATACATTTTAAGGCTGTTAAAATTATTTACTTTTATGTGTATAAATGTACTGCCTCTCGTGTTCACATGTGTCCTACAATGCCCACAGAGGTTAGAAGAAGACACTGGATCCCTCAGAACTGGAGTTAAAGACAGTTGCTGGTCACCATGTGGGTGTTGGGAATCGGACTGGGTCCTCTGCAAGAGCAGACAGCACTCTTATCATCTGAGCCATGTCTCCAGCCCCAACATTTTAGTTTTATTGACACATAATAATTAACATATGATCATGGAGCTCAATGTAGCATTTTAGTTCATGCACGCAATGTGTAATGGACACATTAGGAGACTGCCATATCTACATCTCAAATTTTCATCGTTTCCTTATTTGGAAAATAAGCAACATCTTCTGTCATAGCTATTTTGAGATATTCAATTCATTTCCTCAATTGTGGTCACCCTGCTGTGGCATAGAACACTGGAAGCTATCCCTCCTGTCCAACTGCACCGTCCGCGGAGTGTGATGACAAACTCATGGACCAACCTTAGCCTGTATTGTGGAAACCAGACTTCACTAATGTGCTGGGTAAATAACTGCTTCTCACTCAGAAGATGAGAACCTAAACAGTCCACCTGAGCTTCCTTCTAGAAACACTGAGATTGAGAAGCTTAATTTTATTCAAAGTTGTTCTGTTATCTGTTTAATGGTTCCGGTACTGCAGTGCTTTAGGAGTTTAACAGCTAAAGAGGAGGTACGTGAAAGCCATGCAACCCAAAGGGTCTGTAGGCATCCCCTCTGTTCCCTCAGCCTGCTGTAGTCAGGCTTCAGTGGGACAATGACGCTTGGCCACCATAGCCTGCTACCCTGTGGTAGAGACCTCCTGGGTTATTTTCATCTCACATGAGTGAGTTCTTTGACCCCCAGCACCACGCTTTGATGTTCTCATCATTGACTTTGGAAATGTCCAGATATTTTCATTCTTGATAAAATGTGTCTTTCCAAACTGATAGATTTCATGTTATATCATTCAGAGGAGACTAGAACAAGCATAGTTTGGGGGCTGGGCTCCTGAGGTCATGCTTCCAGAACTTGGATGTGCCTGGTCTCTGCCAAGCTACAAACCCAAAGCCTTGAATTAGAACTGAGGAGACTTGGAGTTGAGCCCTTCTCCTTGATTTTCTAGCTGAGAAACTACAGGCTGTGCCCCACTGTTCCCGTCTGTGTAATTCTAGCAAGTTACTTGACCTCTCTTATACCTCAATGTTCCCATTTATAAATGGCCATCATAAAGTGTGTACCTCTTATTACTGTGGTAAGGAATCAACAGGATTATGATTCTGAATGGCCAGAATAGCATTCCCCCTACTCAGAGCATGTGTGTTATCTATAACAGCAAACACAGGCTGCTGTAGCCCCCACATCACCTCATCCCACCAGTTACGAGAGCCAAACCATGTGGGAAATGCGTTCATCATTTATTGCTGCTTAGCGAGTCCTTCAACTGGAGCAATGTCTGTTGATTGTCTCACAATCTCTGCAGGGCCGGATGCAGGCACGGCATAGCTGCATTCACTACACAGAGATTCACAGGGCTGAAGTCCAGGCACCAGCTGAGCTGTGATTCTTTCTGGGCCTCAGGTTTCATTCACAAACCCATGTGGCTGTTGGGAGACTTCATGTCTTTAGTGACTTTAAGACTCAGGTCCACATTTTCTTCTTAAACTTCTTAACCTTTTTTTTCAATGCTTTAGATTTTATATTAGGGTCTTTGCACCTTTCATTCTTTTATTGTTTGAGAGTTTCATATATGTAAATAGTTAATTTTAATCATTTTCTCCCCCATTTCCCTCTGTCACCCCTCTCCTACTGAAACCTTTTTTCCTATGAAACCTTTTGCACAGGGTGGTTAGGACCTAGTTAGCTTTAGTCCTGTGTGCTAGCTACTTTCCCCAGTATCATTTGTTGAAGCGGTTCTTTTTCCTCCAGGGAGTGTTTTTGGCACCTTCTTGGGAATCCGTTGGCGGAACATCTCTGGGTTTATTTTCATGTCTTCTATTCTGCATCTGATGACCTCAGTGTGTGTGTGTGTGTGTGTGTGTGTGTGTGTGTGTGTGTGCTGGTGCCTTGCTGGTTTTGTCACTGAGGCTCTGTAGTAGAACTTGAGAACTTGAAATCAGGAATTGTAGTACCTCCAGCACTGGTC